>NW_027207248.1:900000-1198490 GCF_963455315.2 Globicephala melas | reverse complement strand
AACCCTTCCCCGAAGCCTGACCCTCACCCGTCCCCTAATCCTAACCCGTACGCTGACACTAACCCGCGCCCTCACACGTACGCTCCCCCTAAAGCGTTGTCGTACCCTCACCTGGACCCTAAACCGTCCCCGTCCCCTAACCCTAACCCTAGCCCGAACCCTAACCCTAACCCTTCCCCGAAGCCTGACCCTCACCCGTCCCCTAATCCTAACCCGTACGCTGACACTAACCCGCGCCCTCACACGTACGCTCCCCCTAAAGCGTTGTCGTACCCTCACCTGGACCCTAAACCGTCCCCGTCCCCTAACCCTAACCCTAGCCCGAACCCTAACCCTAACCCTTCCCCGAAGCCTGACCCTCACCCGTCCCCTAATCCTAACCCGTACGCTGACACTAACCCGCGCCCTCACACGTACGCTCCCCCTAAAGCGTTGTCGTACCCTCACCTGGACCCTAAACCGTCCCCGTCCCCTAACCCTAACCCTAGCCCGAACCCTAACCCTAACCCTTCCCCGAAGCCTGACCCTCACCCGTCCCCTAATCCTAACCCGTACGCTGACACTAACCCGCGCCCTCACACTTACGCTCCCCCTAAAGCGTTGTCGTACCCTCACTTGGACCCTAAACCGTCCCCGTCCCCTAACCCTAACCCTAGCCCGAACCCTAACCCTAACCCTTCCCCGAAGCCTGACCCTCACCCGTCCCCTAATCCTAACCCGTACGCTGACACTAACCCGCGCCCTCACACGTACGCTCCCCCTAAAGCGTTGTCGTACCCTCACCTGGACCCTAAACCGTCCCCGTCCCCTAACCCTAACCCTAGCCCGAACCCTAACCCTAACCCTTCCCCGAAGCCTGACCCTCACCCGTCCCCTAATCCTAACCCGTACGCTGACACTAACCCGCGCCCTCACACGTACGCTCCCCCTAAAGCGTTGTCGTACCCTCACCTGGACCCTAAACCGTCCCCGTCCCCTAACCCTAACCCTAGCCCGAACCCTAACCCTAACCCTTCCCCGAAGCCTGACCCTCACCCGTCCCCTAATCCTAACCCGTACGCTGACACTAACCCGCGCCCTCACACGTACGCTCCCCCTACAACGTTGTCGTACCCTCACCTGGACCCTAAACCGTCCGCGTTTCCTAACCCTAACCCTAGCCCGAACCCTAACCCTAACCCTTCCCCGAAGCCTGACCCTCACCCGTCCCCTAATCCTAACCCGTACGCTGACACTAACCCGCGCACTCACACGTACGCTCCCCCTAAAGCGTTGTCGTACCCTCACCTGGACCCTAAACCGTCCCCGTCCCCTAACCCTAACCCTAGCCCGAACCCTAACCCTAACCCTTCCCCGAAGCCTGACCCTCACCCGTCCCCTAATCCTAACCCGTACGCTGACACTAACCCGCGCCCTCACACTTACGCTCCCCCTAAAGCGTTGTCGTACCCTCACTTGGACCCTAAACCGTCCCCGTCCCCTAACCCTAACCCTAGCCCGAACCCTAACCCTAACCCTTCCCCGAAGCCTGACCCTCACCCGTCCCCTAATCCTAACCCGTACGCTGACACTAACCCGCGCCCTCACACGTACGCTCCCCCTAAAGCGTTGTCGTACCCTCACCTGGACCCTAAACCGTCCCCGTCCCCTAACCCTAACCCTAGCCCGAACCCTAACCCTAACACTTCCCCGAAGCCTGACCCTCACCCGTCCCCTAATCCTAACCCGTACGCTGACACTAACCCGCGCCCTCACACGTACGCTCCCCCTAAAGGGTTGTCCTACCCTCACCTGGACCCTAAACCGTCCCCGTCCCCTAACCCTAACCCTAGCCCGAACCCTAACCCTAACCCTTCCCCGAAGCCTGACCCTCACCCGTCCCCTAATCCTAACACGTACGCTGACACTAACCCGCGCCCTCACACGTACGCTCCCCCTAAAGCGTTGTCGTACCCTCACCTGGACCCTAAACCGTCCCCGTCCCCTAACCCTAACCCTAGCCCGAACCCTAACCCTAACCCTTCCCCGAAGCCTGACCCTCACCCGTCCCCAATCCTAACCCGTACGCTGACACTAACCCGCGCCCTCACACGTACGCTCCCCCTAAAGCGTTGTCGTACCCTCACCTGGACCCTAAACCGTCCCCGTCCCCTAACCCTAACCCTAGCCCGAACCCTAACCCTAACCCTTCCCCGAAGCCTGACCCTCACCCGTCCCCTAATCCTAACCCGTACGCTGACACTAACCCGCGCCCTCACACGTACGCTCCCCCTGAAGCGTTGTCGTACCCTCACCTGGACCCTAAACCATCCCCGTCCCCTAACCCTAACCCTAGCCCGAACCCTAACCCTAACCCTTCCCCGAAGCCTGACCCTCACCCGTCCCCTAATCCTAACCCGTACGCTGACACTAACCCGCGCCCTCACACGTATGCTCCCCCTAAAGCGTTGTCGTACCCTCACCTGGACCCTAAACCGTCCCCGTCCCCTAACCCTAACCCTAGCCCGAACCCTAACCCTAACCCTTCCCCGAAGCCTGACCCTCACCCGTCCCCTAATCCTAACCCGTACGTTGACACTAAACCGCGCCCTCACACGTACGCTCCCCCTAAAGCGTTGTCGTACCCTCACCTGGACCCTAAACCGTCCCCGTCCCCTAACCCTAACCCTAGCCCGAAACCTAACCCTAACCCTTCCCCGAAGCCTGACCTTCACCCGTCCCCTAATCCTAACCCGTACGCTGACACTAACCCGCGCCCTCACACTTACGCTCCCCCTAAAGCGTTGTCGTACCCTCACTTGGACCCTAAACCGTCCCCGTCCCCTAACCCTAACCCTAGCCCGAACCCTAACCCTAACCCTTCCCCGAAGCCTGACGCTCACCCGTCCCCTAATCCTAACCCGTACGCTGACACTAACCCGCGCCCTCACACGTACGCTCCCCCTAAAGCGTTGTCGTACCCTCACCTGGACCCTAAACCGTCCCCGTCCCCTAACTCTAACCCTAGCCCGAACCCTAACCCTAACACTTCCCCGAAGCCTGACCCTCACCCGTCCCCTAATCCTAACCCGTACGCTGACACTAACCCGCGCCCTCACACGTACGCTCCCCCTAAAGGGTTGTCGTACCCTCACCTGGACCCTAAACCGTCCCCGTCCCCTAACCCTAACCCTAGCCCGAACCCTAACCCTAACCCTTCCCCGAAGCCTGACCCTCACCCGTCCCCTAATCCTAACACGTACGCTGACACTAACCCCCGCCCTCACACGTACGCTCCCCCTAAAGCGTTGTCGTACCCTCACCTGGACCCTAAACCGTCCCCGTCCCCTAACCCTAACCCTAGCCCGAACCCTAACCCTAACACTTCCCCAAAGCCTGACTCTCACCCGTCCCCTAATCCTAACCCGTACGCTGACACTAACCCGCGCCCTCACACGTACGCTCCCCCTAAAGCGTTGTCGTACCCTCACCTGGACCCTAATCCGTCCCCGTCCCCTAACCCTAACCCTAGCCCGAACCCTAACCCTAACCCATCCCCGAAGCCTGACCCTCACCCGTCCCCTAATCCTAACCCGTACGCTGACACTAACCCGCGCCCTCACACGTACGCTCCCCCTAAAGCGTTGTCGTACCCTCACCTGGACCCTAAACCGTCCCCGTCCCCTAACCCTAACCCTAGCCCGAACCCTAACCCTAACCCTTCCCCGAAGCCTGACCCTCACCCGTCCCCAATCCTAACCCGTACGCTGACACTAACCCGCGCCCTCACACGTACGCTCCCCCTAAAGCGTTGTCGTACCCTCACCTGGACCCTAAACCGTCCCCGTCCCCTAACCTTAACCCTAGCCCGAACCCTAACCCTAACCCTTCCCCGAAGCCTGACCCTCACCCGTCCCCTAATCCTAACCCGTACGCTGACACTAACCCGCGCCCTCACACGTACGCTCCCCCTGAAGCGTTGTCGTACCCTCACCTGGACCCTAAACCATCCCCGTCCCCTAACCCTAACCCTAGCCCGAACCCTAACCCTAACCCTTCCCCGAAGCCTGACCCTCACCCGTCCCCTAATCCTAACCCGTACGCTGACACTAACCCGCGCCCTCACACGTATGCTCCCCCTAAAGCGTTGTCGTACCCTCACCTGGACCCTAAACCGTCCCCGTCCCCTAACCCTAACCCTAGCCCGAACCCTAACCCTAACCCTTCCCCGAAGCCTGACCCTCACCCGTCCCCTAATCCTAACCCGTACGTTGACACTAAACCGCGCCCTCACACGTACGCTCCCCCTAAAGCGTTGTCGTACCCTCACCTGGACCCTAAACCGTCCCCGTCCCCTAACCCTAACCCTAGCCCGAAACCTAACCCTAACCCTTCCCCGAAGCCTGACCTTCACCCGTCCCCTAATCCTAACCCGTACGCTGACACTAACCCGCGCCCTCACACTTACGCTCCCCCTAAAGCGTTGTCGTACCCTCACTTGGACCCTAAACCGTCCCCGTCCCCTAACCCTAACCCTAGCCCGAACCCTAACCCTAACCCTTCCCCGAAGCCTGACGCTCACCCGTCCCCTAATCCTAACCCGTACGCTGACACTAACCCGCGCCCTCACACGTACGCTCCCCCTAAAGCGTTGTCGTACCCTCACCTGGACCCTAAACCGTCCCCGTCCCCTAACTCTAACCCTAGCCCGAACCCTAACCCTAACACTTCCCCGAAGCCTGACCCTCACCCGTCCCCTAATCCTAACCCGTACGCTGACACTAACCCGCGCCCTCACACGTACGCTCCCCCTAAAGGGTTGTCGTACCCTCACCTGGACCCTAAACCGTCCCCGTCCCCTAACCCTAACCCTAGCCCGAACCCTAACCCTAACCCTTCCCCGAAGCCTGACCCTCACCCGTCCCCTAATCCTAACACGTACGCTGACACTAACCCCCGCCCTCACACGTACGCTCCCCCTAAAGCGTTGTCGTACCCTCACCTGGACCCTAAACCGTCCCCGTCCCCTAACCCTAACCCTAGCCCGAACCCTAACCCTAACACTTCCCCAAAGCCTGACTCTCACCCGTCCCCTAATCCTAACCCGTACGCTGACACTAACCCGCGCCCTCACACGTACGCTCCCCCTAAAGCGTTGTCGTACCCTCACCTGGACCCTAATCCGTCCCCGTCCCCTAACCCTAACCCTAGCCCGAACCCTAACCCTAACCCATCCCCGAAGCCTGACCCTCACCCGTCCCCTAATCCTAACCCGTACGCTGACACTAACCCGCGCCCTCACACGTACGCTCCCCCTGAAGCGTTGTCGTACCCTCACCTGGACCCTAAACCGTCCCCGTCCCCTAACCCTAACCCTAGCCCGAACCCTAACCCTAACCCTTCCCCGAAGCCTGACCCTCACCCGTCCCCTAATCCTAACCCGTACGCTGACACTAACCCGCGCCCTCACACGTACGCTCCCCCTAAAGCGTTGTCGTACCCTCACCTGGACCCTAAACCGTCCCCGTCCCCTAACCCTAACCCTAGCCCGAACCCTAACCCTAACTCTTCACCGAAGCCTGACCCTCACCCGTCCCCTAATCCTAACCCGTACGCTGACACTAACCCGCGCCCTCACACGTACGCTCCCCCTAAAGCGTTGTCGTACCCTCACCTGGACCCTAAACCGTCCCCGTCCCCTAACCCTAACCCTAGCCCGTACCCTAACCCTAACACTTCCCCGAAGCCTGACCCTCACCCGTCCCCTAATCCTAACCCGTACGCTGACACTAACCCGCGCCCTCACACGTACGCTCCCCCTAAAGCGTTGTCGTACCCTCACCTGGACCCTAAACCGTCCCCGTCCCCTAACCCTATCCCTAGCCCGAACCCTAACCCTAACCCTTCCCCGAAGCCTGACCCTCACCCGTCCCCAATCCTAACCCGTACGCTGACACTAACCCGCGCCCTCACACGTACGCTCCCCCTAAAGCGTTGTCGTACCCTCACCTGCACCCTAAACCGTCCCCGTCCCCTAACCCTAACCCTAGCCCGAACCCTAACCCTAACCCTTCCCCGAAGCCTGACCCTCACCCGTCCCCTAATCCTAACCCGTACGCTGACACTAAACCGCGCCCTCACACGTACGCTCCCCCTAAAGCGTTGTCGTACCCTCACCTGGACCCTAAACCGTCCCCGTCCCCTAACCCTAACCCTAGCCCGAACCCTAACCCTAACCCTTCCCCGAAGCCTGACCCTCACCCGTCCCCTAATCCTAACCCGTACGCTGACACTAACCCGCGCCCTCACACGTACGCTCCCCCTAAAGCGTTGTCGTACCCTCACCTGGACCCTAAACCGTCCCCGTCCCCTAACCCTAACCCTAGCCCGAACCCTAACCCTAACCCTTCCCCGAAGCCTGACCCTCACCCGTCCCCTAATCCTAACCCGTACGCTGACACTAACCCGCGCCCTCACACGTACGCTCCCCCTAAAGCGTTGTCGTACCCTCACCTGGACCCTAAACCGTCCCCGTCCCCTAACCCTAACCCTAGCCCGAACCCTAACCCTAACCCTTCCCCGAAGCCTGACCCTCACCCGTCCCCTAATCCTAACCCGTACGCTGACACTAACCCGCGCCATCACACGTACGCTCCCCCTAAAGCGTTGTCGTACCCTCACCTGGACCCTAAACCGTCCCCGTCCCCTAACCCTAACCCTAGCCCGAACCCTAACCCTAATCCTTCCCCGAAGCCTGACCCTCACCCGTCCCCTAATCCTAACCCGTACGCTGACACTAACCCGCGCCCTCACACTTACGCTCCCCCTAAAGCGTTGTCGTACCCTCACTTGGACCCTAAACCGTCCCCGTCCCCTAACCCTAACCCTAGCCCGAACCCTAACCCTAACCCTTCCCCGAAGCCTGACCCTCACCCGTCCCCTAATCCTAACCCGTACGCTGACACTAACCCGCGCCCTCACACGTACGCTCCCCCTAAAGCGTTGTCGTACCCTCACCTGGACCCTAAACCGTCCCCGTCCCCTAACCCTAACCCTAGCCCGAACCCTAACCCTAACCCTTCCCCGAAGCCTGACCCTCACCCGTCCCCTAATCCTAACCCGTACGCTGACACTAAACCGCGCCCTCACACGTACGCTCCCCCTAAAGCGTTGTCGTACCCTCACCTGGACCCTAAACCGTCCCCGTCCCCTAACCCTAACCCTAGCCCGAACCCTAACCCTAATCCTTCCCCGAAGCCTGACCCTCACCCGTCCCCTAATCCTAACCCGTACGCTGACACTAACCCGCGCCCTCACACTTACGCTCCCCCTAAAGCGTTGTCGTACCCTCACTTGGACCCTAAACCGTCCCCGTCCCCTAACCCTAACCCTAGCCCGAACCCTAACCCTAACCCTTCCCCGAAGCCTGACCCTCACCCGTCCCCTAATCCTAACCCGTACGCTGACACTAACCCGCGCCCTCACACGTACGCTCCCCCTAAAGCGTTGTCGTACCCTCACCTGGACCCTAAACCGTCCCCGTCCCCTAACCCTAACCCTAGCCCGAACCCTAACCCTAACCCTTCCCCGAAGCCTGACCCTCACCCGTCCCCTAATCCTAACCCGTACGCTGACACTAACCCGCGCCCTCACACGTACGATCCCCCTACAACGTTGTCGTACCCTCACCTGGACCCTAAACCGTCCCCGTTTCCTAACCCTAACCCTAGCCCGAACCCTAACCCTAACCCTTCCCCGAAGCCTGACCCTCACCCGTCCCCTAATCCTAACCCGTACGCTGACACTAACCCGCGCACTCACACGTACGCTCCCCCTAAAGCGTTGTCGTACCCTCACCTGGACCCTAAACCGTCCCCGTCCCCTAACCCTAACCCTAGCCCGAACCCTAACCCTAACCCTTCCCCGAAGCCTGACCCTCACCCGTCCCCTAATCCTAACCCGTACGCTGACACTAACCCGCGCCCTCACACTTACGCTCCCCCTAAAGCGTTGTCGTACCCTCACTTGGACCCTAAACCGTCCCCGTCCCCTAACCCTAACCCTAGCCCGAACCCTAACCCTAACCCTTCCCCGAAGCGTGACCCTCACCCGTCCCCTAATCCTAACCCGTACGCTGACACTAACCCGCGCCCTCACACGTACGCTCCCCCTAAAGCGTTGTCGTACCCTCACCTGGACCCTAAACCGTCCCCGTCCCCTAACCCTAACCCTAGCCCGAACCCTAACCCTAATCCTTCCCCGAAGCCTGACCCTCACCCGTCCCCTAATCCTAACCCGTACGCTGACACTAACCCGCGCCCTCACACTTACGCTCCCCCTAAAGCGTTGTCGTACCCTCACTTGGACCCTAAACCGTCCCCGTCCCCTAACCCTAACCCTAGCCCGAACCCTAACCCTAACCCTTCCCCGAAGCCTGACCCTCACCCGTCCCCTAATCCTAACCCGTACGCTGACACTAACCCGCGCCCTCACACGTACGCTCCCCCTAAAGCGTTGTCGTACCCTCACCTGGACCCTAAACCGTCCCCGTCCCCTAACCCTAACCCTAGCCCGAACCCTAACCCTAACCCTTCCCCGAAGCCTGACCCTCACCCGTCCCCTAATCCTAACCCGTACGCTGACACTAACCCGCGCCCTCACACGTACGCTCCCCCTAAAGCGTTGTCGTACCCTCACCTGGACCCTAAACCGTCCCCGTCCCCTAACCCTAACCCTAGCCCGAACCCTAACCCTAACCCTTCCCCGAAGCCTGACCCTCACCCGTCCCCTAATCCTAACCCGTACGCTGACACTAACCCGCGCCCTCACACGTACGATCCCCCTACAACGTTGTCGTACCCTCACCTGGACCCTAAACCGTCCCCGTTTCCTAACCCTAACCCTAGCCCGAACCCTAACCCTAACCCTTCCCCGAAGCCTGACCCTCACCCGTCCCCTAATCCTAACCCGTACGCTGACACTAACCCGCGCACTCACACGTACGCTCCCCCTAAAGCGTTGTCGTACCCTCACCTGGACCCTAAACCGTCCCCGTCCCCTAACCCTAACCCTAGCCCGAACCCTAACCCTAACCCTTCCCCGAAGCCTGACCCTCACCCGTCCCCTAATCCTAACCCGTACGCTGACACTAACCCGCGCCCTCACACTTACGCTCCCCCTAAAGCGTTGTCGTACCCTCACTTGGACCCTAAACCGTCCCCGTCCCCTAACCCTAACCCTAGCCCGAACCCTAACCCTAACCCTTCCCCGAAGCCTGACCCTCACCCGTCCCCTAATCCTAACCCGTACGCTGACACTAACCCGCGCCCTCACACGTACGCTCCCCCTAAAGCGTTGTCGTACCCTCATCTGGACCCTAAACCGTCCCCGTCCCCTAACCCTAACCCTAGCCCGAACCCTAACCCTAACCCTTCCCCGAAGCCTGACCCTCACCCGTCCCCTAATCCTAACCCGTACGCTGACACTAACCCGCGCCCTCACACGTACGCTCCCCCTAAAGGGTTGTCCTACCCTCACCTGGACCCTAAACCGTCCCCGTCCCCTAACCCTAACCCTAGCCCGAACCCTAACCCTAACCCTTCCCCGAAGCCTGACCCTCACCCGTCCCCTAATCCTAACCCGTACGCTGACACTAACCCGCGCCCTCACACGTACGCTCCCCCTAAAGCGTTGTCGTACCCTCACCTGGACCCTAAACCGTCCCCGTCCCCTAACCCTAACCCTAGCCCGAACCCTAACCCTAACCCTTCCCCGAAGCCTGATCCTCACCCGTCCCCAATCCTAACCCGTACGCTGACACTAACCCGCGCCCTCACACGTACGCTCCCCCTAAAGCGTTGTCGTACCCTCACCTGGACCCTAAACCGTCCCCGTCCCCTAACCCTAACCCTAGCCCGAACCCTAACCCTAACCCTTCCCCGAAGCCTGACCCTCACCCGTCCCCTAATCCTAACCCGTACGCTGACACTAACCCGCGCCCTCACACGTACGCTCCCCCTGAAGCGTTGTCGTACCCTCACCTGGACCCTAAACCATCCCCGTCCCCTAACCCTAACCCTAGCCCGAACCCTAACCCTAACCCTTCCCCGAAGCCTGACCCTCACCCGTCCCCTAATCCTAACCCGTACGCTGACACTAACCCGCGCCCTCACACGTATGCTCCCCCTAAAGCGTTGTCGTACCCTCACCTGGACCCTAAACCGTCCCCGTCCCCTAACCCTAACCCTAGCCCGAACCCTAACCCTAACCTTTCCCCGAAGCCTGACCCTCACCCGTCCCCTAATCCTAACCCGTACGTTGACACTAAACCGCGCCCTCACACGTACGCTCCCCCTAAAGCGTTGTCGTACCCTCACCTGGACCCTAAACCGTCCCCGTCCCCTAACCCTAACCCTAGCCCGAACCCTAACCCTAACACTTCCCCGAAGCCTGACCCTCACCCGTCCCCTAATCCTAACCCGTACGCTGACACTAACCCGCGCCCTCACACGTACGCTCCCCCTAAAGCGTTGTCGTACCCTCACCTGGACCCTAAACCGTCCCCGTCCCCTAACCCTAACCCTAGCCCGAACCCTAACCCTAACCCTTCCCCGAAGCCTGACCCTCACCCGTCCCCTAATCCTAACCCGTACGCTGACACTAACCCGCGCCCTCACACGTACGCTCCCCCTAAAGCGTTGTCGTACCCTCACCTGGACCCTAAACCGTCCCCGTCCCCTAACCCTAACCCTAGCCCGACCCTAACCCTAACCTTTCCCCGAAGCCTGACCCTCACCCGTCCCCTAATCCTAACCCGTACGCTGACACTAACCCGCGCCCTCACACGTACGCTCCCCCTAAAGCGTTGTCGTACCCTCACCTGGACCCTAAACCGTCCCCGTCCCCTAACCCTAACCCTAGCCCGAACCCTAACCCTAACACTTCCCCGAAGCCTGACCCTCACCCGTCCCCTAATCCTAACCCGTACGCTGACACTAACCCGCGCCCTCACACGTACGCTCCCCCTAAAGCGTTGTCGTACCCTCACCTGGACCCTAAACCGTCCCCGTCCCCGTCCCCTATCCCTAGCCCGAACCCTAACCCTTACCCTTCCCCGAAGCCTGACCCTCACCCGTCCCTTAATCCTAACCTGTACGCTGACACTAACCCGCGCCCTCACACGTACGCTCCCCCTAGAGCATTGTCGTACCCTCACCTGGACCCTAAACCGTCCCCATCCCCTAACCCTAACCCTAGCCCGAACCTTAACCCTAACCCTTCCCCGAAGCCTGACCCTCACCCGTCCCCTAATCCTAACCCGTACGCTGACACTAACCCGCGCCCTCACACGTACGCTCCCCCTAAAGCGTTGTCGTACCCTCACCTGGACCCTAAACCGTCCCCGTCCCCTAACCCTAACCCTAGCCCGAACCCTAACCCTAACACTTCACCGAAGCCTGACCCTCACCCGTCCCCTAATCCTAACCCGTACGCTGACACTAACCCGCGCCCTCACACGTACGCTCCCCCTAAAGCGTTGTCGTACCCTCACCTGGACCCTAAACCGTCCCCGTCCCCTAACCCTAACCCTAGCCCGTACCCTAACCCTAACCCTTCCCCGAAGCCTGACCCTCACCCGTCCCCTAATCCTAACCCGTACGCTGACACTAAGCCGCGCCCTCACACGTACGCTCCCCCTAAAGCGTTGTCGTACCCTCACCTGGACCCTAAACCGTCCCCGTCCCCTAACCCTAACCCTAGCCCGAACCCTAACCCTAACCCTTCCCCGAAGCCTGACCCTCACCCGTCCCCTAATCCTAACCCGTACGCTGACACTAACCCGCGCCCTCACACGTACGCTCCCCCTAAAGCGTTGTCATACCCTCACCTGGACCCTAAACCGTCCCCGTCCCCTAACCCTAACCCTAGCCCGAACCCTAACCCTAACCCTTCCCCGAAGCCTGACCCTCACCCGTCCCCTAATCCTAACCCGTACGCTGACACTAAACCGCGCCCTCACACGTACGCTCCCCCTACAACGTTGTCGTACCCTCACCTGGACCCTAAACCGTCCCCGTTTCCTAACCCTAACCCTAGCCCGAACCCTAACCCTAACCCTTCCCCGAAGCCTGACCCTCACCCGTCCCCTAATCCTAACCCGTACGCTGACACTAACCCGCGCCCTCACACGTACGCTCCCCCTAAAGCGTTGTCGTACCCTCACCTGGACCCTAAACCGTCCCCGTCCCCTAACCCTAACCCTAGCCCGAACCCTAACCCTAACCCTTCCCCGAAGCCTGACCCTCACCCGTCCCCTAATCCTAACCCGTACGCTGACACTAACCCGCGCCCTCACACGTACGCTCCCCCTAAAGGGTTGTCGTACCCTCACCTGGACCCTAAACCGTCCCCGTCCCCTAACCCTAACCCTAGCCCGAACCCTAACCCTAACCCTTCCCCGAAGCCTGACCCTCACCCGTCCCCTAATCCTAACACGTACGCTGACACTAACCCGCGCCCTCACACGTACGCTCCCCCTAAAGCGTTGTCGTACCCTCACCTGGACCCTAAATCGTCCCCGTCCCCTAACCCTAACCCTAGCCCGAACCCTACACCTAACCCTTCCCCGAAGCCTGACCCTCACCCGTCCCCTAATCCTAACCCGTACGCTGACACTAACCCGCGCCCTCACACGTACGCTCCCCCTAAAGCGTTGTCGTACCCTCACCTGGACCCTAAACCGTCCCCGTCCCCTAACCCTAACCCTATCCCGAACCCTAACCCTAACCCTTCCCCGAAGCCTGACCCTCACCCGTCCCCTAATCCTAACCCGTACGCTGACACTAACCCGCGCCCTCACACTTACACTCCCCCTAAAGCGTTGTCGTACCCTCACTTGGACCCTAAACCGTCCCCGTCCCCTAACCCTAACCCTAGCCCGAACCCTAACCCTAACACTTCCCCGAAACCTGACGCTCACCCGTCCCCTAATCCTAACCCGTACGCTGACACTAACCCGCGCCCTCACACGTACGCTCCCCCTAAAGCGTTCTCGTAACCTCACCTGGACCCTAAACCGTCCCCGTCCCCTAACTCTAACCCTAGCCCGAACCCTAACCCTAACACTTCCCCGAAGCCTGACCCTCACCCGTCCCCTAATCCTAACCCGTACGCTGACACTAACCCGCGCCCTCACACGTACGCTCCCCCTAAAGGGTTGTCGTACCCTCACCTGGACCCTAAACCGTCCCCGTCCCCTAACCCTAACCCTAGCCCGAACCCTAACCCTAACCCTTCCCCGAAGCCTGACCCTCACCCGTCCCCTAATCCTAACACGTACGCTGACACTAACCCGCGCCCTCACACGTACGCTCCCCCTAAAGCGTTGTCGTACCCTCACCTGGACCCTAAACCGTCCCCGTCCCCTAACCCTAACCCTAGCCCGAACCCTAACCCTAACACTTCCCCAAAGCCTGACTCTCACCCGTCCCCTAATCCTAACCCGTACGCTGACACTAACCCGCGCCCTCACACGTACGCTCCCCCTAAAGCGTTGTCGTACCCTCACCTGGACCCTAAACCGTCCCCATCCCCTAACCCTAACCCTAGCCCGAACCCTAACCCTAACCCTTCCCCGAAGCCTGACCCTCACCCGTCCCCTAATCCTAACCCGTACGCTGACACTAACCCGCGCCCTCACACGTACGCTCCCCCTAAAGCGTTGTCGTACCCTCACCTGGACCCTAAACCGTCCCCGTCCCCTAACCCTAACCCTAGCCCGAACCCTAACCCTAACACTTCCCCGAAGCCTGACCCTCACCCGTCCTCTAATCCTAACCCGTACGCTGACACTAACCCGCGCCCTCACACGTACGCTCCCCCTAAAGCGTTGTCGTACCCTCACCTGGACCCTAAACCGTCCCCGTCCCCTAACCCTAACCCTAGCCCGTACCCTAACCCTAACCCTTCCCCGAAGCCTGACCCTCACCCGTCCCCTAATCCTAACCCGTACGCTGACACTAACCCGCGCCCTCACACGTACGCTCCCCCTAAAGCGTTGTCGTACCCTCACCTGGACCCTAAACCGTCCCCGTCCCCTAACCCTATCCCTAGCCCGAACCCTAACCCTAACCCTTCCCCGAAGCCTGACCCTCACCCGTCCCCAATCCTAACCCGTACGCTGACACTAACCCGCGCCCTCACACGTACGCTCCCCCTAAAGCGTTGTCGTACCCTCACCTGGACCCTAAACCGTCCCCGTCCCCTAACCCTAACCCTAGCCCGAACCCTAACCCTAACCCTTCCCCGAAGCCTGACCCTCACCCGTCCCCTAATCCTAACCCGTACGCTGACACTAACCCGCGCCCTCACACGTACGCCCCCCCTAAAGCGTTGTCGTACCCTCACCTGGACCCAAAACTATCCCCGTCCCCTAACCCTAACCCTAGCCCGAACCCTAACTCTAACCCTTCCCCGAAGCCTGACCCTCACCCGTCCCCTAATCCTAACCCGTACGCTGACACTAACCCGCGCCCTCACACGTACGCTCCTCCTAAAGCGTTGTCGTCCCCTCACCTTGATCCTAAACCGTCCCCGTTTCCTAACCCTAACCCTAGCCCGAACCCTAACAATAACCCTTCCCCGAAGCCTGACCCTCACCCGTCCCCTAATCCTAACCCGTACGCTGACACTAACCCGCGCCCTCACACGTACGCTCCCCCTAAAGCGTTGTCGTACCCTCACCTGGACCCTAAACCGTCCCCGTCCCCTAACCCTAACCCTAGCCCGAACCCTAACCCTAACCCTTCCCCGAAGCCTGACCCTCACCCGTCCCCTAATCCTAACCCGTACGCTGACACTAACCCGCGCCCTCACACGTACGCTCCCCCTAAAGCGTTGTCGTACCCTCACCTGGACCCTAAACCGTCCCCGTCCCCTAACCCTAACCCTAGCCCGAACCCTAACCCTAACCCTTCCCCGAAGCCTGACCCTCACCCGTCCCCTAATCCTAACCCGTACGCTGACACTAACCCGCGCCCTCACACGTACGCTCCCCCAAAGCGTTGTCGTACCCTCACCTGGACCCTAAACCGACCCCGTCCCCTAACCCTAACCCTAGCCCGAACCCTAACCCTAACCCTTCCCCGAAGCCTGACCCTCACCCGTCCCATAATCCTAACCCGTACGCTGACACTAACCCGCGCCCTCACACGTACGCTCCCCCTAAAGCGTTGTCGTACCCTCACCTGGACCCTAAACCGTCCCCGTCCCCTAACCCTAACCCTAGCCCGACCCTAACCCTAACCTTTCCCCGAAGCCTGACCCTCACCCGTCCCCTAATCCTAACCCGTACGCTGACACTAACCCGCGCCCTCACACGTACGCTCCCCCTAAAGCGTTGTCGTACCCTCACCTGGACCCTAAACCGTCCCCGTCCCCTAACCCTAACCCTAGCCCGAACCCTAACCCTAACACTTCCCCGAAGCCTGACCCTCACCCGTCCCCTAATCCTAACCCGTACGCTGACACTAACCCGCGCCCTCACACGTACGCTCCCCCTAAAGCGTTGTCGTACCCTCACCTGGACCCTAAACCGTCCCCGTCCCCGTCCCCTATCCCTAGCCCGAACCCTAACCCTTACCCTTCCCCGAAGCCTGACCCTCACCCGTCCCCTAATCCTAACCCGTACGCTGACACTAACCCACGCCCTCACACGTACGCTCCCCCTAGAGCATTGTCGTACCCTCACCTGGACCCTAAACTGTCCCCGTCCCCTAACCCTAACCCTAGCCCGAACCTTAACCCTAACCCTTCCCCGAAGCCTGACCCTCACCCGTCCCCTAATCCTAACCCGTACGCTGACACTAACCCGCGCCCTCATACGTACGCTCCCCCTAAAGCGTTGTCGTACCCTCACCTGGACCCTAAACCGTCCCCGTCCCCTAACCCTAACCCTAGCCCGAACCCTAACCCTAACCCTTCCCCGAAGCCTGACCCTCACCCGTCCCCTAATCCTAACCCGTACGCTGACACTAACCCGCGCCCTCACACGTACGCTCCCCCTACAACGTTGTCGTACCCTCACCTGGACCCTAAACCGTCCCCGTTTCCTAACCCTAACCCTAGCCCGAACCCTAACCCTAACCCTTCCCCGAAGCCTGACCCTCAGCCGTCCCCTAATCCTAACCCGTACGCTGACACTAAGCCGCGCCCTCACACGTACGCTCCCCCTAAAGCGTTGTCGTACCCTCACCTGGACCCTAAACCGTCCCCGTCCCCTAACCCTAACCCTAGCCCGAACCCTAACCCTAACCCTTCCCCGAAGCCTGACCCTCACCCGTCCCCTAATCCTAACCCGTACGCTGACACTAACCCGCGCCCTCACACGTACGCTCCCCCTAAAGCGTTGTCATACCCTCACCTGGACCCTAAACCGTCCCCGTCCCCTAACCCTAACCCTAGCCCGAACCCTAACCCTAACCCTTCCCCGAAGCCTGACCCTCACCCGTCCCCTAATCCTAACCCGTACGCTGACACTAACCCGCGCCCTCACACGTACGCTCCCCCTACAACGTTGTCGTACCCTCACTTGGACCCTAAACCGTCCCCGTTTCCTAACCCTAACCCTAGCCCGAACCCTAACCCTAACCCTTCCCCGAAGCCTGACCCTCACCCGTCCCCTAATCCTAAACCGTACGCTGACACTAACCCGAGCCCTCACACGTACGCTCCCCCTAAAGCATTGTCGTACCCTCACCTGGACCCTAAACCGTCCCCGTCCCCTAACCCTAACCCTAGCCCGAACCCTAACCCTAACCCTTCCCCGAAGCCTGACCCTCACCCGTCCCCTAATCCTAACCCGTACGCTGACACTAACCCGCGCCCTCACACGTACGCTCCCCCTAAAGCGTTGTCGTACCCTCACCTGGACCCTAAACCGTCCCCGTCCCCTAACCCTAACCCTAGCCCGAACCCTAACCCTAACCCTTCCCCGAAGCCTGACCCTCACCCGTCCCCTAATCCTAACCCGTACGCTGACACTAACCCGCGCCCTCACACGTACACTCCCCCTAAAGCGCTGTCGTACCCTCACCTGGACCCTAAACCGTCCCCGTCCCCTAACCCTAACCCTAGCCCGAACCCTAACCCTAACCCTTCCCCGAAGCCTGACCCTCACCCGTCCCCTAATCCTAACCCGTACGCTGACACTAACCCGCGCCCTCACACGTACGCTCCCCCTAAAGCGTTGTCGTACCCTCACCTGGACCCTAAACCGTCCCTGTCCCCTAACCCTAACCCTAGCCCGAAACCTAACCCTAACCCTTCCCCGAAGCCTGACCCTCACCCGTCCCCTAATCCTAACCCGTACGCTGACACTAACCCGCGCCCTCACACGTACGCTCCCCCTAAAGCGTTGTCGTACCCTCACCTGGACCCTAAACCGTCCCCGTCCCCTAACCCTAACCCTAGCCCGAACCCTAACCCTAACCCTTCCCCGAAGCCTGACCCTCACCCGTCCCCTAATCCTAACCCGTACGCTGACACTAACCCGCGCCCTCACACGTACGCTCCCCCTAAAGCGTTGTCGTACCCTCACCTGGACCCTAAACCGTCCCCGTCCCCTAACCCTAACCCTAGCCCGAACCCTAACCCTAACCCTTCCCCGAAGCCTGACCCTCACCCGTCCCCTAATCCTAACCCGTACGCTGACACTAACCCGCGCCCTCACACGTACGCTCCCCCAAAGCGTTGTCGTACCCTCACCTGGACCCTAAACCGTCCCCGTCCCCTAACCCTAACCCTAGCCCGAACCCTAACCCTAACCCTTCCCCGAAGCCTGACCCTCACCCGTCCCATAATCCTAACCCGTACGCTGACACTAACCCGCGCCCTCACACGTACGCTCCCCCTAAAGCGTTGTCGTACCCTCACCTGGACCCTAAACCGTCCCCGTCCCCTAACCCTAACCCTAGCCCGACCCTAACCCTAACCTTTCCCCGAAGCCTGACCCTCACCCGTCCCCTAATCCTAACCCGTACGCTGACACTAACCCGCGCCCTCACACGTACGCTCCCCCTAAAGCGTTGTCGTACCCTCACCTGGACCCTAAACCGTCCCCGTCCCCTAACCCTAACCCTAGCCCGAACCCTAACCCAAACACTTCCCCGAAGCCTGACCCTCACCCGTCCCCTAATCCTAACCCGTACGCTGACACTAACCCGCGCCCTCACACGTACGCTCCCCCTAAAGCGTTGTCGTACACTCACCTGGACCCTAAACCGTCCCCGTCCCCGTCCCCTATCCCTAGCCCGAACCCTAACCCTTACCCTTCCCCGAAGCCTGACCCTCACCCGTCCCCTAATCCTAACCTGTACGCTGACACTAACCCGCGCCCTCACACGTACGCTCCCCCTAGAGCATTGTCGTACCCTCACCTGGACCCTAAACCGTCCCCGTCCCCTAACCCTAACCCTAGCCCGAACCCTAACCCTAACCCTTCCCCGAAGCCTGACCCTCACCCGTCCCCTAATCCTAACCCGTACGCTGACACTAACCCGCGCCCTCACACGTACGCTCCCCCTAAAGCGTTGTCGTACCCTCACCTGGACCCTAAACCGTCCCCGTCCCCTAACCCTAACCCTAGCCCGAACCCTAACCCTAACCCTTCCCCGAAGCCTGACCCTCACCCGTCCCCAATCCTAACCCGTACGCTGACACTAACCCGCGCCCTCACACGTACGCTCCCCCTAAAGCTTTGTCGTACCCTCACCTGGACCCTATATCGTCTCCGTCCCCTAACCCTAACCCTAGCCTGAACCCTAACCCTAACCCTTCCCCGAAGCCTGACCCTCACCCGTCCCCTAATCCTAACCCGTACGCTGACACTAACCCGCGCCCTCACACGTACGCTCCCCCTAAAGCGTTGTCGTACCCTCACCTGGACCCTAAACCGTCCCCGTCCCCTAACCCTAACCCTATCCCGAACCCTAACCCTAACCCTTCCCCGAAGCCTGACCCTCACCCGTCCCCTAATCCTAACCCGTACGCTGACACTAACCCGCGCCCTCACACGTATGCTCCCCCTAAAGCGTTGTCGTACCCTCACCTGGACCCTAAACCGTCCCCGTCCCCTAACCCTAACCCTAGCCCGAACCCTAACCCTAACCCTTCCCCGAAGCCTGACCCTCACCCGTCCCCTAATCCTAACCCGTACGCTGACACTAACCCGCGCCCTCACACGTACGCTCCCCCTAAAGCGTTGTCGTACCCTCACCTGGACCCTAAACCGTCCCCGTCCCCTAACCCTAACCCTAGCCCGAACCCTAACCCTAACCCTTCCCCGAAGCCTGACCCTCACCCGTCCCCTAATCCTAACCCGTACGCTGACACTAACCCGCGCCCTCACACGTACGCTCCCCCTAAAGCGTTGTCGTACCCTCACCTGGACCCTAAACCGTCCCCGTCCCCTAACCCTAACCCTAGCCCGAACCCTAACCCTAACCCTTCCCCGAAGCCTGACCCTCACCCGTCCCCTAATCCTAACCCGTACGCTGACACTAACCCGCGCCCTCACACGTACGCTCCCCCAAAGCGTTGTCGTACCCTCACCTGGACCCTAAACCGTCCCCGTCCCCTAACCCTAACCCTAGCCCGAACCCTAACCCTAACCCTTCCCCGAAGCCTGACCCTCACCCGTCCCATAATCCTAACCCGTACGCTGACACTAACCCGCGCCCTCACACGTACGCTCCCCCTAAAGCGTTGTCGTACCCTCACCTGGACCCTAAACCGTCCCCGTCCCCTAACCCTAACCCTAGCCCGACCCTAACCCTAACCTTTCCCCGAAGCCTGACCCTCACCCGTCCCCTAATCCTAACCCGTACGCTGACACTAACCCGCGCCCTCACACGTACGCTCCCCCTAAAGCGTTGTCGTACCCTCACCTGGACCCTAAACCGTCCCCGTCCCCTAACCCTAACCCTAGCCCGAACCCTAACCCTAACACTTCCCCGAAGCCTGACCCTCACCCGTCCCCTAATCCTAACCCGTACGCTGACACTAACCCGCGCCCTCACACGTACGCTCCCCCTAAAGCGTTGTCGTACCCTCACCTGGACCCTAAACCGTCCCCGTCCCCGTCCCCTATCCCTAGCCCGAACCCTAACCCTTACCCTTCCCCGAAGCCTGACCCTCACCCGTCCCCTAATCCTAACCCGTACGCTGACACTAACCCGCGCCCTCACACGTACGCTCCCCCTAGAGCATTGTCGTACCCTCACCTGGACCCTAAACTGTCCCCGTCCCCTAACCCTAACCCTAGCCCGAACCTTAACCCTAACCCTTCCCCGAAGCCTGACCCTCACCCGTCCCCTAATCCTAACCCGTACGCTGACACTAACCCGCGCCCTCATACGTACGCTCCCCCTAAAGCGTTGTCGTACCCTCACCTGGACCCTAAACCGTCCCCGTCCCCTAACCCTAACCCTAGCCCGAACCCTAACCCTAACCCTTCCCCGAAGCCTGACCCTCACCCGTCCCCTAATCCTAACCCGTACGCTGACACTAACCCGCGCCCTCACACGTACGCTCCCCCTACAACGTTGTCGTACCCTCACCTGGACCCTAAACCGTCCCCGTTTCCTAACCCTAACCCTAGCCCGAACCCTAACCCTAACCCTTCCCCGAAGCCTGACCCTCAGCCGTCCCCTAATCCTAACCCGTACGCTGACACTAACCCGCGCCCTCACACGTACACTCCCCATAGAGCGTTGTCGTACCCTCACCTGGACCCTAAACCGTCCCCGTCCCCTAACCCTAACCCTAGCCCGAACCCTAACCCTAACCCTTCCCCGAAGCCTGACCCTCACCCGTCCCCTAATCCTAACCCGTACGCTGACACTAACCCGCGCCCTCACACGTACGCTCCCCCTAAAGCGTTGTCGTACCCTCACCTGGACCCTAAACCGTCCCCGTCCCCTAACCCTAACCCTAGCCCGAACCCTAACCCTAACCCTTCCCCGAAGCCTGACCCTCACCCGTCCCCTAATCCTAACCCGTACGCTGACACTAACCCGCGCCCTCACACGTACACTCCCCCTAAAGCGCTGTCGTACCCTCACCTGGACCCTAAACCGTCCCCGTCCCCTAACCCTAACCCTAGCCCGAACCCTAACCCTAACCCTTCCCCGAAGCCTGACCCTCACCCGTCCCCTAATCCTAACCCGTACGCTGACACTAACCCGCGCCCTCACACGTACGCTCCCCCTAAAGCGTTGTCGTACCCTCACCTGGACCCTAAACCGTCCCTGTCCCCTAACCCTAACCCTAGCCCGAAACCTAACCCTAACCCTTCCCCGAAGCCTGACCCTCACCCGTCCCCTAATCCTAACCCGTACGCTGACACTAACCCGCGCCCTCACACGTACGCTCCCCCTAAAGCGTTGTCGTACCCTCACCTGGACCCTAAACCGTCCCCGTCCCCTAACCCTAACCCTAGCCCGAACCCTAACCCTAACCCTTCCCCGAAGCCTGACCCTCACCCGTCCCCTAATCCTAACCCGTACGCTGACACTAACCCGCGCCCTCACACGTACGCTCCCCCTAAAGCGTTGTCGTACCCTCACCTGGACCCTAAACCGTCCCCGTCCCCTAACCCTAACCCTAGCCCGAACCCTAACCCTAACCCTTCCCCGAAGCCTGACCCTCACCCGTCCCCTAATCCTAACCCGTACGCTGACACTAACCCGCGCCCTCACACGTACGCTCCCCCAAAGCGTTGTCGTACCCTCACCTGGACCCTAAACCGTCCCCGTCCCCTAACCCTAACCCTAGCCCGAACCCTAACCCTAACCCTTCCCCGAAGCCTGACCCTCACCCGTCCCATAATCCTAACCCGTACGCTGACACTAACCCGCGCCCTCACACGTACGCTCCCCCTAAAGCGTTGTCGTACCCTCACCTGGACCCTAAACCGTCCCCGTCCCCTAACCCTAACCCTAGCCCGACCCTAACCCTAACCTTTCCCCGAAGCCTGACCCTCACCCGTCCCCTAATCCTAACCCGTACGCTGACACTAACCCGCGCCCTCACACGTACGCTCCCCCTAAAGCGTTGTCGTACCCTCACCTGGACCCTAAACCGTCCCCGTCCCCTAACCCTAACCCTAGCCCGAACCCTAACCCAAACACTTCCCCGAAGCCTGACCCTCACCCGTCCCCTAATCCTAACCCGTACGCTGACACTAACCCGCGCCCTCACACGTACGCTCCCCCTAAAGCGTTGTCGTACACTCACCTGGACCCTAAACCGTCCCCGTCCCCGTCCCCTATCCCTAGCCCGAACCCTAACCCTTACCCTTCCCCGAAGCCTGACCCTCACCCGTCCCCTAATCCTAACCTGTACGCTGACACTAACCCGCGCCCTCACACGTACGCTCCCCCTAGAGCATTGTCGTACCCTCACCTGGACCCTAAACCGTCCCCGTCCCCTAACCCTAACCCTAGCCCGAACCCTAACCCTAACCCTTCCCCGAAGCCTGACCCTCACCCGTCCCCTAATCCTAACCCGTACGCTGACACTAACCCGCGCCCTCACACGTACGCTCCCCCTAAAGCGTTGTCGTACCCTCACCTGGACCCTAAACCGTCCCCGTCCCCTAACCCTAACCCTAGCCCGAACCCTAACCCTAACCCTTCCCCGAAGCCTGACCCTCACCCGTCCCCAATCCTAACCCGTACGCTGACACTAACCCGCGCCCTCACACGTACGCTCCCCCTAAAGCTTTGTCGTACCCTCACCTGGACCCTATATCGTCTCCGTCCCCTAACCCTAACCCTAGCCTGAACCCTAACCCTAACCCTTCCCCGAAGCCTGACCCTCACCCGTCCCCTAATCCTAACCCGTACGCTGACACTAACCCGCGCCCTCACACGTACGCTCCCCCTAAAGCGTTGTCGTACCCTCACCTGGACCCTAAACCGTCCCCGTCCCCTAACCCTAACCCTATCCCGAACCCTAACCCTAACCCTTCCCCGAAGCCTGACCCTCACCCGTCCCCTAATCCTAACCCGTACGCTGACACTAACCCGCGCCCTCACACGTATGCTCCCCCTAAAGCGTTGTCGTACCCTCACCTGGACCCTAAACCGTCCCCGTCCCCTAACCCTAACCCTAGCCCGAACCCTAACCCTAACCCTTCCCCGAAGCCTGACCCTCACCCGTCCCCTAATCCTAACCCGTACGCTGACACTAACCCGCGCCCTCACACGTACGCTCCCCCTAAAGCGTTGTCGTACCCTCACCTGGACCCTAAACCGTCCCCGTCCCCTAACCCTAACCCTAGCCCGAACCCTAACCCTAACCCTTCCCCGAAGCCTGACCCTCACCCGTCCCCTAATCCTAACCCGTACGCTGACACTAACCCGCGCCCTCACACGTACGCTCCCCCTAAAGCGTTGTCGTACCCTCACCTGGACCCTAAACCGTCCCCGTCCCCTAACCCTAACCCTAGCCCGAACCCTAACCCTAACCCTTCCCCGAAGCCTGACCCTCACCCGTCCCCTAATCCTAACCCGTACGCTGACACTAACCCGCGCCCTCACACGTACGCTCCCCCAAAGCGTTGTCGTACCCTCACCTGGACCCTAAACCGTCCCCGTCCCCTAACCCTAACCCTAGCCCGAACCCTAACCCTAACCCTTCCCCGAAGCCTGACCCTCACCCGTCCCATAATCCTAACCCGTACGCTGACACTAACCCGCGCCCTCACACGTACGCTCCCCCTAAAGCGTTGTCGTACCCTCACCTGGACCCTAAACCGTCCCCGTCCCCTAACCCTAACCCTAGCCCGACCCTAACCCTAACCTTTCCCCGAAGCCTGACCCTCACCCGTCCCCTAATCCTAACCCGTACGCTGACACTAACCCGCGCCCTCACACGTACGCTCCCCCTAAAGCGTTGTCGTACCCTCACCTGGACCCTAAACCGTCCCCGTCCCCTAACCCTAACCCTAGCCCGAACCCTAACCCTAACACTTCCCCGAAGCCTGACCCTCACCCGTCCCCTAATCCTAACCCGTACGCTGACACTAACCCGCGCCCTCACACGTACGCTCCCCCTAAAGCGTTGTCGTACCCTCACCTGGACCCTAAACCGTCCCCGTCCCCGTCCCCTATCCCTAGCCCGAACCCTAACCCTTACCCTTCCCCGAAGCCTGACCCTCACCCGTCCCCTAATCCTAACCCGTACGCTGACACTAACCCGCGCCCTCACACGTACGCTCCCCCTAGAGCATTGTCGTACCCTCACCTGGACCCTAAACTGTCCCCGTCCCCTAACCCTAACCCTAGCCCGAACCTTAACCCTAACCCTTCCCCGAAGCCTGACCCTCACCCGTCCCCTAATCCTAACCCGTACGCTGACACTAACCCGCGCCCTCATACGTACGCTCCCCCTAAAGCGTTGTCGTACCCTCACCTGGACCCTAAACCGTCCCCGTCCCCTAACCCTAACCCTAGCCCGAACCCTAACCCTAACCCTTCCCCGAAGCCTGACCCTCACCCGTCCCCTAATCCTAACCCGTACGCTGACACTAACCCGCGCCCTCACACGTACGCTCCCCCTACAACGTTGTCGTACCCTCACCTGGACCCTAAACCGTCCCCGTTTCCTAACCCTAACCCTAGCCCGAACCCTAACCCTAACCCTTCCCCGAAGCCTGACCCTCAGCCGTCCCCTAATCCTAACCCGTACGCTGACACTAAGCCGCGCCCTCACACGTACGCTCCCCCTAAAGCGTTGTCGTACCCTCACCTGGACCCTAAACCGTCCCCGTCCCCTAACCCTAACCCTAGCCCGAACCCTAACCCTAACCCTTCCCCGAAGCCTGACCCTCACCCGTCCCCTAATCCTAACCCGTACGCTGACACTAACCCGCGCCCTCACACGTACGCTCCCCCTAAAGCGTTGTCATACCCTCACCTGGACCCTAAACCGTCCCCGTCCCCTAACCCTAACCCTAGCCCGAACCCTAACCCTAACCCTTCCCCGAAGCCTGACCCTCACCCGTCCCCTAATCCTAACCCGTACGCTGACACTAACCCGCGCCCTCACACGTACGCTCCCCCTAAAGCGTTGTCGTACCCTCCCCTGGACCCTAAACCGTCCCCGTCCCCTAACCCTAACCCTAGCCCGAACCCTAACCCTAACCCTTCCCCGAAGCCTGACCCTCACCCGTCCCCTAATCCTAACCCGTACGCTGACACTAACCCGCGGCCTCACACGTACACTCCCCCTAAAGCGCTGTCGTACCCTCACCTGGACCCTAAACCGTCCCCGTCCCCTAACCCTAACCCTAGCCCGAACCCTAACCCTAACCCTTCCCCGAAGCCTGACCCTCACCCGTCCCCTAATCCTAACCCGTACGCTGACACTAACCCGCGCCCTCACACGTACGCTCCCCCTAAAGTGTTGTCGTACCCTCACCTGGACCCTAAACCGTCCCTGTCCCCTAACCCTAACCCTAGCCCGAAACCTAACCCTAACCCTTCCCCGAAGCCTGACCCTCACCCGTCCCCTAATCCTAACCCGTACGCTGACACTAACCCGCGCCCTCACACGTACGCTCCCCCTAAAGCGTTGTCGTACCCTCACCTGGACCCTAAACCGTCCCCGTCCCCTAACCCTAACCCTAGCCCGAACCCTAACCCTAACCCTTCCCCGAAGCCTGACCCTCACCCGTCCCCTAATCCTAACCCGTACGCTGACACTAACCCGCGCCCTCACACGTACGCTCCCCCTAAAGCGTTGTCGTACCCTCACCTGGACCCTAAACCGTCCCCGTCCCCTAACCCTAACCCTAGCCCGAACCCTAACCCTAACCCTTCCCCGAAGCCTGACCCTCACCCGTCCCCTAATCCTAACCCGTACGCTGACACTAACCCGCGCCCTCACACGTACGCTCCCCCAAAGCGTTGTCGTACCCTCACCTGGACCCTAAACCGTCCCCGTCCCCTAACCCTAACCCTAGCCCGAACCCTAACCCTAACCCTTCCCCGAAGCCTGACCCTCACCCGTCCCATAATCCTAACCCGTACGCTGACACTAACCCGCGCCCTCACACGTACGCTCCCCCTAAAGCGTTGTCGTACCCTCACCTGGACCCTAAACCGTCCCCGTCCCCTAACCCTAACCCTAGCCCGACCCTAACCCTAACCTTTCCCCGAAGCCTGACCCTCACCCGTCCCCTAATCCTAACCCGTACGCTGACACTAACCCGCGCCCTCACACGTACGCTCCCCCTAAAGCGTTGTCGTACCCTCACCTGGACCCTAAACCGTCCCCGTCCCCTAACCCTAACCCTAGCCCGAACCCTAACCCTAACACTTCCCCGAAGCCTGACCCTCACCCGTCCCCTAATCCTAACCCGTACGCTGACACTAACCCGCGCCCTCACACGTACGCTCCCCCTAAAGCGTTGTCGTACACTCACCTGGACCCTAAACCGTCCCCGTCCCCGTCCCCTATCCCTAGCCCGAACCCTAACCCTTACTCTTCCCCGAAGCCTGACCCTCACCCGTCCCCTAATCCTAACCTGTACGCTGACACTAACCCGCGCCCTCACACGTACGCTCCCCCTAGAGCATTGTCGTACCCTCACCTGGACCCTAAACCGTCCCCGTCCCCTAACCCTAACCCTAGCCCGAACCCTAACCCTAACCCTTCCCCGAAGCCTGACCCTCACCCGTCCCCTAATCCTAACCCGTACGCTGACACTAACCCGCGCCCTCACACGTACGCTCCCCCTAAAGCGTTGTCGTACCCTCACCTGGACCCTAAACCGTCCCCGTCCCCTAACCCTAACCCTAGCCCGAACCCTAACCCTAACCCTTCCCCGAAGCCTGACCCTCACCCGTCCCCAATCCTAACCCGTACGCTGACACTAACCCGCGCCCTCACACGTACGCTCCCCCTAAAGCTTTGTCGTACCCTCACCTGGACCCTATATCGTCCCCGTCCCCTAACCCTAACCCTAGCCTGAACCCTAACCCTAACCCTTCCCCGAAGCCTGACCCTCACCCGTCCCCTAATCCTAACCCGTACGCTGACACTAACCCGCGCCCTCACACGTACGCTCCCCCTAAAGCGTTGTCGTACCCTCACCTGGACCCTAAACCGTCCCCGTCCCCTAACCCTAACCCTATCCCGAACCCTAACCCTAACCCTTCCCCGAAGCCTGACCCTCACCCGTCCCCTAATCCTAACCCGTACGCTGACACTAACCCGCGCCCTCACACGTATGCTCCCCCTAAAGCGTTGTCGTACCCTCACCTGGACCCTAAACCGTCCCCGTCCCCTAACCCTAACCCTAGCCCGAACCCTAACCCTAACCCTTCCCCGAAGCCTGACCCTCACCCGTCCCCTAATCCTAACCCGTACGCTGACACTAACCCGCGCCCTCACACGTACGCTCCCCCTAAAGCGTTGTCGTACCCTCACCTGGACCCTAAACCGTCCCCGTCCCCTAACCCTAACCCTAGCCCGAACCCTAACCCTAACCCTTCCCCGAAGCCTGACCCTCACCCGTCCCCTAATCCTAACCCGTACGCTGACACTAACCCGCGCCCTCACACGTACGCTCCCCCTAAAGCGTTGTCGTACCCTCACCTGGACCCTAAACCGTCCCCGTCCCCTAACCCTAACCCTAGCCCGAACCCTAACCCTAACACTTCCCCGAAGCCTGACCCTCACCCGTCCCCTAATCCTAACCCGTACGCTGACACTAACCCGCGCCCTCACACGTACGCTCCCCCTAAAGCGTTGTCGTACCCTCACCTGTACCCTAAACCGTCCCCGTCCCCTAACCCTAACCCTAGCCCGAACCCTAACCCTAACACTTCCCCGAAGCCTGACCCTCACCAGTCCCCTAATCCTAACCCGTACGCTGACACTAACCCGCACCCTCACACGTACGCTCCCCCTAAAGCGTTGTCGTACCCTCACCTGGACCCTAAACCGTCCCCGTCCCCTAACCCTAACCCTAGCCCGTACCCTAACCCTAACCCTTCCCCGAAGCCTGACCCTCACCCGTCCCCTAATCCTAACCCGTACGCTGACACTAACCCGCGCCCTCACACGTACGCTCCCCCTAAAGCGTTGTCGTACCCTCACCTGGACCCTAAACCGTCCCCGTCCCCTAACCCTATCCCTAGCCCGAACCCTAACCCTAACCCTTCCCCGAAGCCTGACCCTCACCCGTCCCCTAATCCTAACCCGTACGCTGACACTAACCCGCGCCCTCACACGTACGCTCCCCCTAAAGCGTTGTCGTACCCTCACCTGGACCCTAAACCGTGCCCGTCCCCTAACCCTAACCCTAGCCCGAACCCTAACCCTAACCCTTCCCCGAAGCCTGACCCTCACCCGTCCCCTAATCCTAACCCGTACGCTGACACTAACCCGCGCCCTCACACGTACGCTCCCCCTAAAGCGTTGTCGTACCCTCACCTGGACCCTAAACCGTCCCCGTCCCCTAACCCTAACCCTAGCCCGAACCCTAACCCTAACACTTCCCCGAAGCCTGACCCTCACCCGTCCCCTAATCCTAACCCGTACGCTGACACTAACCCGCGCCCTCACACGTACGCTCCCCCTAAAGCGTTGTCGTACCCTCACCTGGACCCTAAACCGTCCCCGTCCCGTAACCCTAACCCTAGACCGAACCCTAACCCTAACCCTTCCCCGAAGCCTGACCCTCACCCGTCCCCTAATCCTAACCCGTACGCTGACACTAACCCGCGCCCTCACACGTACGCTCCCCCTGAAGTGTTGTCATACCCTCACCTGGACCCTAAACCGTCCCCGTCCCCTAACCCTAACCCTAGCCCGAACCCTAACCCTAACCCTTCACCGAAGCCTGACCCTCACCCGTCCCCTAATCCTAACCCGTACGCTGACACTAACCCGCGCCCTCACACGTACGCTCCCCCTAAAGCGTTGTCGTACCCTCACCTGTACCCTACACCGTCCCCGTCCCCTAACCCTAACCCTAGCCCGAACCCTAACCCTAACACTTCCCCGAAGCCTGACCCTCACCCGTCCCCTAATCCTAACCCGTACGCTGACACTAACCCGCGCCCTCACACGTACGCTCCCCCTAAAGCGTTGTCGTACCCTCACCTGGACCCTAAACCGTCCCCGTCCCCTAACCCTAACCCTAGCCCGTACCCTAACCCTAACCCTTCCCCGAAGCCTGACCCTCACCCGTCCCCTAATCCTAACCCGTACGCTGACACTAACCCGCGCCCTCACACGTACGCTCCCCCTAAAGCGTTGTCGTACCCTCACCTGGACCCTAAACCGTCCCCGTCCCCTAACCCTATCCCTAGCCCGAACCCTAACCCTAACCCTTCCCCGAAGCCTGACCCTCACCCGTCCCCTAATCCTAACCCGTACGCTGACACTAACCCGCGCCCTCACACATACGCTCCCCCTAAAGCGTTGTCGTACCCTCACCTGGACCCTAAACCGTCCCCGTCCCCTAACCCTAACCCTAGCCCGAACCCTAACCCTAACCCTTCCCCGAAGCCTGACCCTCACCCGTCCCCTAATCCTAACCCGTACGCTGACACTAACCCGCGCCCTCACACGTACGCTCCCCCTAAAGCGTTGTCGTACCCTCACCTGGACCCTAAACCGTCCCCGTCCCCTAACCCTAACCCTAGCCGAACCCTAACCCTAACACTTCCCCGAAGCCTGACCCTCACCCGTCCCCTAATCCTAACCCGTACGCTGACACTAACCCGCGCCCTCACACGTACGCTCCCCCTAAAGCGTTGTCGTACCCTCACCTGGACCCTAAACCGTCCCCGTCCCCTAACCCTAACCCTAGACCGAACCCTAACCCTAACCCTTCCCCGAAGCCTGACCCTCACCCGTCCCCTAATCCTAACCCGTACGCTGACACTAACCCGCGCCCTCACACGTATGCTCCCCCTAAAGCGTTGTCGTACCCTCACCTGGACCCTAAACCGTCCCCGTCCCCTAACCCTAACCCTAGCCCGAACCCTAACCCTAACCCTTCACCGAAGCCTGACCCTCACCCGTCCCCTAATCCTAACCCGTACGCTGACACTAACCCGCGCCCTCACACGTACGCTCCCCGTAAAGCGTTGTCGTACCCTCACCTGTACCCTAAACCGTCCCCGTCCCCTAACCCTAACCCTAGCCCGAACCCTAACCCTAACACTTCCCCGAAGCCTGACCCTCACCCGTCCCCTAATCCTAACCCGTACGCTGACACTAACCCGCGCCCTCACACGTACGCTCCCCCTAAAGCGTTGTCGTACCCTCACCTGGACCCTAAACCGTCCCCGTCCCCTAACCGTAACCCTAGCCCGTACCCTAACCCTAACCCTTCCCCGAAGCCTGACCCTCACCCGTCCCCTAATCCTAACCCGTACGCTGACACTAACCCGCGCCCTCACACGTACGCTCCCCCTAAAGCGTTGTCGTACCCTCACCTGGACCCTAAACCGTCCCCGTACCCTAACCCTATCCCTAGCCCGAACCCTAACCCTAACCCTTCCCCGAAGCCTGACCCTCACCCGTCCCCTAATCCTAACCCGTACGATGACACTAACCCGCGCCCTCACACGTACGCTCCCCCTGAAGCTTTGTCGTACCCTCACCTGGACCCTAAACCGTGCCCGTCCCCTAACCCTAACCCTAGCCCGAACCCTAACCCTAACCCTTCCCCGAAGCCTGACCCTCACCCGTCCCCTAATCCTAACCCGTACGCTGACACTAACCCGCGCCCTCACACGTACGCTCCCCCTAAAGCGTTGTCGTACCCTCACCTGGACCCTAAACCGTCCCCGTCCCCTAACCCTAACCCTAGCCCGAACCCTAACCCTAACCCTTCCCCGAAGCCTGACCCTCACCCGTCCCCTAATCCTAACCCGTACGTTGACACTAAACCGCGCCCTCACACGTACGCTCCCCCTAAAGCGTTGTCGTACCCTCACCTGGACCCTAAACCGTCCCCGTCCCCTAACCCTAACCCTAGCCCGAACCCTAACCCTAACCCTTCCCCGAAGCCTGACCCTCACCCGTCCCCTAATCCTAACCCGTACGCTGACACTAACCCGCGCCCTCACACGTACGCTCCCCCTAAAGCGTTGTCGTACCCTCACCTGGACCCTAAACCGTCCCCGTCCCCTAACCCTAACCCTAGCCCGAACCCTAACCCTAACCCTTCCCCGAAGCCTGACACTCACCCTTCCACTAATCCTAACCCGTACACAGACACTAACCCGCGCCCTCACACGTAGGCTCCCCCTAAAGCGTTGTCGTACCCTCACCTGGACCCTAAACCGTCCCCGTCCCCTAACCCTAACCTTAGCCCGAACCCTAACCCTAACACTTCCGCGAAGCCTGACCCTCACCCTTCCCCTAATCCTAACCCGTACGCTGACACTAACCCGCGCCCTCACACGTACGCTCCCCCTAGAGCGTTGTCGTACCCTCACCTGGACCCTAAACCGTCCCCGTACCCTAACCCTAACCCTAGCCCGAACCTTAACCCTAACCCTTCCCCGAAGCCTGACCCTCACCCGTCCCCTAATCCTAACCCGTACGCTGACACTAACCCGCGCCCTCACACGTACGCTCCCCCTAAAGCGTTGTCGTACCCTCACCTGGACCCTAAACCGTCCCCGTCCCCGTCCCCTAACCCTAGCCCGAACCCTAACCCTAACCCTTCCCCGAAGCCTGACCCTCACCCGTCCCCTAATCCTATCCCGTACGCTGACACTAACCCGCGCCCTCACACGTACGCTCCCCCTACAACGTTGTCGTACCCTCACCTGGACCCTAAACCGTCCCCGTTTCCTAACCCTAACCCTAGCCCGAACCCTAACCCTAACCCTTCCCCGAAGCCTGACCCTCACCCGTCCCCTAATCCTAACCCGTACGCTGACACTAACCCGCGCCCTCACACGTACACTCCCCATAGAGCGTTGTCGTACCCTCACCTGGACCCTAAACCGTCCCCGTCCCCTAACCCTAACCCTAGCCCGAAGCCTAACCCTAACCCTTCCCCGAAGCCTGACCCTCAGCCGTCCCCTAATCCTAACCCGTATGCTGACACTAACCCGCGCCCTCACACGTACGCTCCCCCTAGAGCGTTGTCGTACCCTCACCTGGACCCTAAACCGTCCCCGTCCCCTAACCCTAACCCTAGCCCGAAGCCTAACCCTAACCCTTCCCCGAAGCCTGACCCTCAGCCGTCCCCTAATCCTAACCCGTACGCTGACACTAACCCACGCCCTCACACGTACGCTCCCCTTAAAGCGTTGTCGTACCCTCACCTGGACCCTAAACCGTCCCTGTCCCCTAACCCTAACCCTAACCCGAACCCTAACCCTAACCCTTCCCCGAAGCCTGACCCTCACCCGTCCCCTAATCCTAACCCGTACGCTGACACTAACCCGCGCCCTCACACGGACGCTCCCCCTGAAGCGTTGTCGTACCCTCAGCTGGACCCTAAACCGTCCCCGTCCCCTAACCCTAACCCTAGCCCGAACCCTAACCCTAACACTTCCGCGAAGCCTGACTCTCACCCGTCCCCTAATCCTAACCCGTACGCTGACACTAACCCGCGCCCTCACACGTACGCTCCCCCTAAAGCGTTGTCGTACCCTCACCTGGACCCTAAACCGTCCCCGTCCCCTAACCCTAACCCTAGCCCGAACCATAACCCTAACCCTTCCCCGAAGCGTGACCAACAACTGTCCCCTAATCCTAACGCGTATGCTGACACTAACCCGTGCCCTCACACGTACGCTCCCCCTAAAGCGTTGTCGTACCCTCACCTGGACCCTAAACCGTCCCCGTCCCCTAACCCTAACCCGAACCCTAACCCTATCCCTTCCCCGAAGCCTGACCCTCACCCGTCCCCTAATCCTAACCCGTACTCTGACACTAACCCGCGCCCTCACATGTACGCTCCCCCTAAAGCGTTGTCGTACCCTCACCTGGACCCTAAACCGTCCCCGTCCCCTAACCCTAACCCTAGCCCGAACCCTAACCCTAACCCTTCCCCGAAGCCTGACGCTCACCCGTCCCCTAATCCTAACCCGTACGCTGACACTAACCCGCGCCCTCACACGTACGCTCCCCCTAAAGCGTTGTCGTACCCTCACCTGGACCCTAAACCGTCCCCGTCCCCTAACCCTAACCCTAGCCCGAACCCTAACCCTAACCCTTCCCCGAAGCCTGACCCTCAGCCGTCCCCTTATTCTAAACCGTACGCTGACACTAACCCACGCCCTCACACGTACGCTCCCCCTAAAGGGTTGTCGTACCCTCACCTGGACCCTAAACCGTCCCCGTCCCCTAACCCTAACCCTAGCCCGAACCCTAACCCTAACCCTTCCCCGAAGCCTGACCCTCACCTGTCCCCTAATCCTAACCCGTACAGTGACACTAACCCGCGCCCTCACACGTACGCTACCCCTAAAGCGTTGTCGTACCCTCACCTGGACCCTAAACCGTCCCCGTCCCCTAACCCTAACCCTAGCCCGAACCCTAACCCTAACCCTTCCCCGAAGCCTGACCCTCACCCGTCCCCTAATCCTAACCCGTACGCTGACACTAACCCGCGTCCTCACACGTACCCACCCCCTAAAGCGTTGTCGTACCCTCACCTGGACCCTAAACCGTCCCCGTCCCCTAACCCTAACCCTAGCCCGAACCCTAACCCTAACCCTTCCCCGAAGCCTGACCCTCACCGGTCCCCTAATCCTAACCCGTACGCTGACGCTAACCAGCGCCCTCACACGTACGCTCCCCCTAAAGCGTTGTCGTACCCTCACCTGGACCCAAAACCATCCCCGTCCCCTAACCCTAACCCTAGCCCGAACCCTAACTCTAACCCTTCCCCGAAGCCTGACCCTCACCTGTCCCCAAATCCTAACCCGTACGCTGACACTAACCCGCGCCCTCACACGTACGCTCCTCCTAAAGCGTTGTCGTCCCCTCACCTTGATCCTAAACCGTCCCCGTTTCCTAACCCTAACCCTAGCCCGAACCCTAACAATAACCCTTCACCGAAGACTGACCCTCACCCGTCCCCTAATCCTAACCCGTACGCTGACACTAACCAGCGCCCTCACACGTACGCTACCCCTAAAGCGTTGTCGTACCCTCACCTGGACCCTAAACCGTCCCCGTCCCCTAACCCTAACCCTAGCCCGAACCCTAACCCTAACCCTTCCCCGAAGCCTGACCCTCACCCGTCCCCTAATCCTAACCCGTACGCTGACACTAACCCGCGCCCTCACACGTACACTCCCCCTAAAGCGCTGTTGTACCCTCACCTGGACCCTAAACCGTCCCCGTCCCCTAACCCTAACCCTAGCCCGAACCCTAACCCTAACCCTTCCCCGAAGCCTGACCCTCACCCGTCCACTAATCCTAACCCGTACGCTGACACTAACCCGCGCCCTCACACGTACGCTCCCCCTAAAGCGTTGTCGTACCCTCACCTGGACCCTAAACCGTCCCCGTCCCCTAACCCTAACCCTAGCCCGAAACCTAACCCTAACCCTTCCCCGAAGCCTGACCCTCACCCGTCCCCTAATCCTAACCCGTACGCTGACACTAACCCGCGCCCTCACACGTACGCTCCCCCTAAAGCGTTGTCGTACCCTCACCTGGACCCTAAACCGTCCCCGTCCCCTAACCCTAACCCTAGCCCGAACCCTAACCCTAACCCTTCCCCGAAGCCTGACCCTCACCCGTCCCCTAATCCTAACCCGTACGCTGACACTAACCCGCGCCCTCACACGTACGCTCCCCCTAAAGCGTTGTCCTACCCTCACCTGGACCCTAAACCGTCCCCGTCCCCTAACCCTAACCCTAGCCCGAACCCTAACCCTAACCCTTCCCCGAAGCCTGACCCTCACCCGTCCCCTAATCCTAACCCGTACGCTGACACTAACCCGCGCCCTCACACGTACGCTCCCCCTAAAGCGTTGTCGTACCCTCACCTGGACCCTAAACCGTCCCCGTCCCCTAACCCTAACCCTAGCCCGAACCCTAACCCTAACCCTTCCCCGAAGCCTGACCCTCACCCGTCCCATAATCCTAACCCGTACGCTGACACTAACCAGCGCCCTCACACGTACGCTCCCCCTAAAGCGTTGTCGTACCCTCACCTGGACCCTAAACCGTCCCCGTCCCCTAACCCTAACCCTAGCCCGACCCTAACCCTAACCTTTCCCCGAAGCCTGACCCTCACCCGTCCCCTAATCCTAACCCGTACGCTGACACTAACCCGCGCCGTCACACGTACGCTCCCCCTAAAGCGTTGTCGTACCCTCACCTGGACCCTAAACCGTCCCCGTCCCCTAACCCTAACCCTAGCCCGAACCCTAACCCTAACACTTCCCCGAAGCCTGACCCTCACCCGTCCCCTAATCCTAACCCGTACGCTGACACTAACCCGCGCCCTCACACGTACGCTCCCCCTAAAGCGTTGTCGTACCCTCACCTGGACCCTAAACCGTCCCCGTCCCCGTCCCCTATCCCTAGCCCGAACCCTAACCCTTACCCTTCCCCGAAGCCTGACCCTCACCCGTCCCCTAATCCTAACCTGTACGCTGACACTAACCCGCGCCCTCACACGTACGCTCCCCCTAGAGCATTGTCGTACCCTCACCTGGACCCTAAACCGTCCCCGTCCCCTAACCCTAACCCTAGCCCGAACCTTAACCCTAACCCTTCCCCGAAGCCTGACCCTCACCCGTCCCCTAATCCTAACCCGTACGCTGACACTAAGCCGCGCCCTCACACGTACGCTCCCCCTAAAGCGTTGTCGTACCCTCACCTGGACCCTAAACCGTCCCCGTCCCGTAACCCTAACCCTAGCCCGAACCCTAACCCTAACCCTTCCCCGAAGTCTGACCCTCACCCGTCCCCTAATCCTAACCCGTACGCTGACACTAACCCGCGCCCTCACACGTACGCTCCCCCTACAACGTTGTCGTACCCTCACCTGGACCCTAAACCGTCCCCGTTTCCTAACCCTAACCCTAGCCCGAACCCTAACCCTAACCCTTCCCCGAAGCCTTACCCTCACCCGTCCCCTAATCCTAACCCGTACGCTGACACTAAGCCGCGCCCTCACACGTACGCTCCCCCTAAAGCGTTGTCGTACCCTCACCTGGACCCTAAACCGTCCCCGTCCCCTAACCCTAACCCTAGCCCGAACCCTAACCCTAACCCTTCCCCGAAGCCTGACCCTCACCCGTCCCCTAATCCTAACCCGTACGCTGACACTAACCCGCGCCCTCACACGTACGCTCCCCCTAAAGCGTTGTCGTACCCTCACCTGGACCCTAAACCGTCCCCGTCCCCTAACCGAAACCCTAGCCCGAACCCTAACCCTAACCCTTCCCCGAAGCCTGACCCTCACCCGTCCCCTAATTCTAACCCGTACGCTGACACTAACCCGCGCCCTCACACGTACGCTCCCCCTACGACGTTGTCGTACCCTCACCTGGACCCTAAACCGTCCCCGTTTCCTAACCCTAACCCTAGCCCGAACCCTAACCCTAACCCTTCCCCGAAGCCTGACCCTCACCCGTCCCCTAATCCTAACCCGTACGCTGACACTAACCCGCGCCCTCACACGTACGCTCCCCCTAAAGCATTGTCGTACCCTCACCTGGACCCTAAACCGTCCCCGTGCCCTAACCCTAACCCTAGCCCGAACCCTAACCCTAACCCTTCCCCGAAGCCTGACCCTCACCCGTCCCCTAATCCTAACCCGTACGCTGACACTAACCCGCGCCCTCACACGTACGCTCCCCCTAAAGCGTTGTCGTACCCTCACCTGGACCCTAAACCGACCCCGTCCCCTAACCCTAACCCTAGCCCGAACCCTAACCCTAACCCTTCCCCGAAGCCTGACCCTCACCCGTCCCCTAATCCTAACCCGTACGCTGACACTAACCCGCGCCCTCACACGTACGCTCCCCCTAAAGCGTTGTCGTACCCTCACCTGGACCCTAAACCGTCCCCGTCCCCTAACCCTAACCCTAGCCCGAACCCTAACCCTAACCCTTCCCCGAAGCCTGACCCTCACCCGTCCCCTAATCCTAACCCGTACGCTGACACTAACCCGCGCCCTCACACGTACGCTCCCCCTACAACGTTGTCGTACCCTCACCTGGACCCTAAACCGTCCCCGTTTCCTAACCCTAACCCTAGCCCGAACCCTAACCCTAACCCTTCCCCGAAGCCTGACCCTCACCCGTCCCCTAATCCTAACCCGTACGCTGACACTAACCCGCGCCTTCACACGTACGCTCCCCCTAAAGCGTTGTCGTACCCTCACCTGGACCCTAAACCGTCCCCGTCCCCTAACCCTAACCCTAGCCCGAACCCTAACCCTAACCCTTCCCCGAAGCCTGACCCTCACCCGTCCCCTAATCCTAACCCGTACGCTGACACTAACCCGCGCCCTCACACGTACGCTCCCCCTAAAGCGTTGTCGTACCCTCACCTGGACCCTAAACCGTCCCCGTCCCCTAACCCTAACCCTAGCCCGAACCCTAACCTTAACCCTTCCCCGAAGCCTGACCCTCACCCGTCCCCTAATCCTAACCCGTACGCTGACACTAACCCGCGCCCTCACACTTACGCTCCCCCTAAAGCGTTGTCGTACCCTCACTTGGACCCTAAACCGTCCCCGTCCCCTAACCCTAACCCTAGCCCGAACCCTAACCCTAACCCTTCCCCGAAGCCTGACCCTCACCCGTCCCCTAATCCTAACCCGTACGCTGACACTAACCCGCGCCCTCACACGTACGCTCCCCCTAAAGCGTTGTCGTACCCTCACCTGGACCCTAAACCGTCCCCGTCCCCTAACCCTAACCCTAGCCCGAACCCTAACCCTAACCCTTCCCCGAAGCCTGACCCTCACCCGTCCCCTAATCCTAACCCGTACGCTGACACTAACCCGCGCCCTCACACGTACGCTCCCCCTAAAGCGTTGTCGTACCCTCACCTGGACCCTAAACCGTCCCCGTCCCCTAACCCTAACCCTAGCCCGAACCCTAACCCTAACCCTTCCCCGAAGCCTGACCCTCACCCGTCCCCTAATCCTAACCCGTACGCTGACACTAACCCGCGCCCTCACACGTACGCTCCCCCTACAACGTTGTGGTACCCTCACCTGGACCCTAAACCGTCCCCGTTTCCTAACCCTAACCCTAGCCCGAACCCTAACCCTAACCCTTCCCCGAAGCCTGACCCTCACCCGTCCCCTAATCCTAACCCGTACGCTGACACTAACCCGCGCACTCACACGTACGCTCCCCCTAAAGCGTTGTCGTACCCTCACCTGGACCCTAAACCGTCCCCGTCCCCTAACCCTAACCCTAGCCCGAACCCTAACCCTAACCCTTCCCCGAAGCCTGACCCTCACCCGTCCCCTAATCCTAACCCGTACGCTGACACTAACCCGCGCCCTCACACTTACGCTCCCCCTAAAGCGTTGTCGTACCCTCACTTGGACCCTAAACCGTCCCCGTCCCCTAACCCTAACCCTAGCCCGAACCCTAACCCTAACCCTTCCCCGAAGCCTGACCCTCACCCGTCCCCTAATCCTAACCCGTACGCTGACACTAACCCGCGCCCTCACACGTACGCTCCCCCTAAAGCGTTGTCGTACCCTCACCTGGACCCTAAACCGTCCCCGTCCCCTAACCCTAACCCTAGCCCGAACCCTAACCCTAACCCTTCCCCGAAGCCTGACCCTCACCCGTCCCCTAATCCTAACCCGTACGCTGACACTAACCCGCGCCCTCACACGTACGCTCCCCCTAAAGCGTTGTCGTACCCTCACCTGGACCCTAAACCGTCCCCGTCCCCTAACCCTAACCCTAGCCCGAACCCTAACCCTAACCCTTCCCCGAAGCCTGACCCTCACCCGTCCCCTAATCCTAACCCGTACGCTGACACTAACCCGCGCCCTCACACGTACGCTCCCCCTAAAGCGTTGTCGTACCCTCACCTGGACCCTAAACCGTCCCCGTCCCCTAACCCTAACCCTAGCCCGAACCCTAACCCTAACCCTTCCCCGAAGCCTGACCCTCACCCGTCCCCTAATCCTAACCCGTACGCTGACACTAACCCGCGCCCTCACACTTACGCTCCCCCTAAAGCGTTGTCGTACCCTCACTTGGACCCTAAACCGTCCCCGTCCCCTAACCCTAACCCTAGCCCGAACCCTAACCCTAACCCTTCCCCGAAGCCTGACCCTCACCCGTCCCCTAATCCTAACCCGTACGCTGACACTAACCCGCGCCCTCACACGTACGCTCCCCCTAAAGCGTTGTCGTACCCTCACCTGGACCCTAAACCGTCCCCGTCCCCTAACCCTAACCCTAGCCCGAACCCTAACCCTAACCCTTCCCCGAAGCCTGACCCTCACCCGTCCCCTAATCCTAACCCGTACGCTGACACTAACCCGCGCCCTCTCACGTACGCTCCCCCTAAAGCGTTGTCGTACCCTCACCTGGACCCTAAACCGTCCCCGTCCCCTAACCCTAACCCTAGCCCGAACCCTAACCCTAACCCTTCCCCGAAGCCTGACCCTCACCCGTCCCCTAATCCTAACCCGTACGCTGACACTAACCCGCGCCCTCACACGTACGCTCCCCCTACAACGTTGTCGTACCCTCACCTGGACCCTAAACCGTCCGCGTTTCCTAACCCTAACCCTAGCCCGAACCCTAACCCTAACCCTTCCCCGAAGCCTGACCCTCACCCGTCCCCTAATCCTAACCCGTACGCTGACACTAACCCGCGCACTCACACGTACGCTCCCCCTAAAGCGTTGTCGTACCCTCACCTGGACCCTAAACCGTCCCCGTCCCCTAACCCTAACCCTAGCCCGAACCCTAACCCTAACCCTTCCCCGAAGCCTGACCCTCACCCGTCCCCTAATCCTAACCCGTACGCTGACACTAACCCGCGCCCTCACACTTACGCTCCCCCTAAAGCGTTGTCGTACCCTCACTTGGACCCTAAACCGTCCCCGTCCCCTAACCCTAACCCTAGCCCGAACCCTAACCCTAACCCTTCCCCGAAGCCTGACCCTCACCCGTCCCCTAATCCTAACCCGTACGCTGACACTAACCCGCGCCCTCACACGTACGCTCCCCCTAAAGCGTTGTCGTACCCTCACCTGGACCCTAAACCGTCCCCGTCCCCTAACCCTAACCCTAGCCCGAACCCTAACCCTAACACTTCCCCGAAGCCTGACCCTCACCCGTCCCCTAATCCTAACCCGTACGCTGACACTAACCCGCGCCCTCACACGTACGCTCCCCCTAAAGGGTTGTCCTACCCTCACCTGGACCCTAAACCGTCCCCGTCCCCTAACCCTAACCCTAGCCCGAACCCTAACCCTAACCCTTCCCCGAAGCCTGACCCTCACCCGTCCCCTAATCCTAACACGTACGCTGACACTAACCCGCGCCCTCACACGTACGCTCCCCCTAAAGCGTTGTCGTACCCTCACCTGGACCCTAAACCGTCCCCGTCCCCTAACCCTAACCCTAGCCCGAACCCTAACCCTAACCCTTCCCCGAAGCCTGACCCTCACCCGTCCCCAATCCTAACCCGTACGCTGACACTAACCCGCGCCCTCACACGTACGCTCCCCCTAAAGCGTTGTCGTACCCTCACCTGGACCCTAAACCGTCCCCGTCCCCTAACCCTAACCCTAGCCCGAACCCTAACCCTAACCCTTCCCCGAAGCCTGACCCTCACCCGTCCCCTAATCCTAACCCGTACGCTGACACTAACACGCGCCCTCACACGTACGCTCCCCCTGAAGCGTTGTCGTACCCTCACCTGGACCCTAAACCATCCCCGTCCCCTAACCCTAACCCTAGCCCGAACCCTAACCCTAACCCTTCCCCGAAGCCTGACCCTCACCCGTCCCCTAATCCTAACCCGTACGCTGACACTAACCCGCGCCCTCACACGTATGCTCCCCCTAAAGCGTTGTCGTACCCTCACCTGGACCCTAAACCGTCCCCGTCCCCTAACCCTAACCCTAGCCCGAACCCTAACCCTAACCCTTCCCCGAAGCCTGACCCTCACCCGTCCCCTAATCCTAACCCGTACGTTGACACTAAACCGCGCCCTCACACGTACGCTCCCCCTAAAGCGTTGTCGTACCCTCACCTGGACCCTAAACCGTCCCCGTCCCCTAACCCTAACCCTAGCCCGAAACCTAACCCTAACCCTTCCCCGAAGCCTGACCCTCACCCGTCCCCAATCCTAACCCGTACGCTGACACTAACCCGCGCCCTCACACGTACGCTCCCCCTAAAGCGTTGTCGTACCCTCACCTGGACCCTAAACCGTCCCCGTCCCCTAACCCTAACCCTAGCCCGAACCCTAACCCTAACCCTTCCCCGAAGCCTGACCCTCACCCGTCCCCTAATCCTAACCCGTACGCTGACACTAACCCGCGCCCTCACACGTACGCTCCCCCTGAAGCGTTGTCGTACCCTCACCTGGACCCTAAACCATCCCCGTCCCCTAACCCTAACCCTAGCCCGAACCCTAACCCTAACCCTTCCCCGAAGCCTGACCCTCACCCGTCCCCTAATCCTAACCCGTACGCTGACACTAACCCGCGCCCTCACACGTATGCTCCCCCTAAAGCGTTGTCGTACCCTCACCTGGACCCTAAACCGTCCCCGTCCCCTAACCCTAACCCTAGCCCGAACCCTAACCCTAATCCTTCCCCGAAGCCTGACCCTCACCCGTCCCCTAATCCTAACCCGTACGTTGACACTAAACCGCGCCCTCACACGTACGCTCCCCCTAAAGCGTTGTCGTACCCTCACCTGGACCCTAAACCGTCCCCGTCCCCTAACCCTAACCCTAGCCCGAAACCTAACCCTAACCCTTCCCCGAAGCCTGACCTTCACCCGTCCCCTAATCCTAACCCGTACGCTGACACTAACCCGCGCCCTCACACTTACGCTCCCCCTAAAGCGTTGTCGTACCCTCACTTGGACCCTAAACCGTCCCCGTCCCCTAACCCTAACCCTAGCCCGAACCCTAACCCTAACCCTTCCCCGAAGCCTGACGCTCACCCGTCCCCTAATCCTAACCCGTACGCTGACACTAACCCGCGCCCTCACACGTACGCTCCCCCTAAAGCGTTGTCGTACCCTCACCTGGACCCTAAACCGTCCCCGTTCCCTAACTCTAACCCTAGCCCGAACCCTAACCCTAACACTTCCCCGAAGCCTGACCCTCACCCGTCCCCTAATCCTAACCCGTACGCTGACACTAACCCGCGCCCTCACACGTACGCTCCCCCTAAAGGGTTGTCGTACCCTCACCTGGACCCTAAACCGTCCCCGTCCCCTAACCCTAACCCTAGCCCGAACCCTAACCCTAACCCTTCCCCGAAGCCTGACCCTCACCCGTCCCCTAATCCTAACACGTACGCTGACACTAACCCCCGCCCTCACACGTACGCTCCCCCTAAAGCGTTGTCGTACCCTCACCTGGACCCTAAACCGTCCCCGTCCCCTAACCCTAACCCTAGCCCGAACCCTAACCCTAACACTTCCCCAAAGCCTGACTCTCACCCGTCCCCTAATCCTAACCCGTACGCTGACACTAACCCGCGCCCTCACACGTACGCTCCCCCTAAAGCGTTGTCGTACCCTCACCTGGACCCTAATCCGTCCCCGTCCCCTAACCCTAACCCTAGCCCGAACCCTAACCCTAACCCATCCCCGAAGCCTGACCCTCACCCGTCCCCTAATCCTAACCCGTACGCTGACACTAACCCGCGCCCTCACACGTACGCTCCCCCTAAAGCGTTGTCGTACCCTCACCTGGACCCTAAACCGTCCCCGTCCCCTAACCCTAACCCTAGCCCGAACCCTAACCCTAACCCTTCCCCGAAGCCTGACCCTCACCCGTCCCCTAATCCTAACCCGTACGCTGACACTAACCCGCGCCCTCACACGTACGCTCCCCCTAAAGCGTTGTCGTACCCTCACCTGGACCCTAAACCGTCCCCGTCCCCTAACCCTAACCCTAGCCCGAACCCTAACCCTAACTCTTCACCGAAGCCTGACCCTCACCCGTCCCCTAATCCTAACCCGTACGCTGACACTAACCCGCGCCCTCACACGTACGCTCCCCCTAAAGCGTTGTCGTACCCTCACCTGGACCCTAAACCGTCCCCGTCCCCTAACCCTAACCCTAGCCCGTACCCTAACCCTAACACTTCCCCGAAGCCTGACCCTCACCCGTCCCCTAATCCTAACCCGTACGCTGACACTAACCCGCGCCCTCACACGTACGCTCCCCCTAAAGCGTTGTCGTACCCTCACCTGGACCCTAAACCGTCCCCGTCCCCTAACCCTATCCCTAGCCCGAACCCTAACCCTAACCCTTCCCCGAAGCCTGACCCTCACCCGTCCCCAATCCTAACCCGTACGCTGACACTAACCCGCGCCCTCACACGTACGCTCCCCCTAAAGCGTTGTCGTACCCTCACCTGCACCCTAAACCGTCCCCGTCCCCTAACCCTAACCCTAGCCCGAACCCTAACCCTAACCCTTCCCCGAAGCCTGACCCTCACCCGTCCCCTAATCCTAACCCGTACGCTGACACTAAACCGCGCCCTCACACGTACGCTCCCCCTAAAGCGTTGTCGTACCCTCACCTGGACCCTAAACCGTCCCCGTCCCCTAACCCTAACCCTAGCCCGAACCCTAACCCTAACCCTTCCCCGAAGCCTGACCCTCACCCGTCCCCTAATCCTAACCCGTACGCTGACACTAACCCGCGCCCTCACACGTACGCTCCCCCTAAAGCGTTGTCGTACCCTCACCTGGACCCTAAACCGTCCCCGTCCCCTAACCCTAACCCTAGCCCGAACCCTAACCCTAACCCTTCCCCGAAGCCTGACCCTCACCCGTCCCCTAATCCTAACCCGTACGCTGACACTAACCCGCGCCCTCACACGTACGCTCCCCCTAAAGCGTTGTCGTACCCTCACCTGGACCCTAAACCGTCCCCGTCCCCTAACCCTAACCCTAGCCCGAACCCTAACCCTAACCCTTCCCCGAAGCCTGACCCTCACCCGTCCCCTAATCCTAACCCGTACGCTGACACTAACCCGCGCCCTCACACGTACGCTCCCCCTAAAGCGTTGTCGTACCCTCACCTGGACCCTAAACCGTCCCCGTCCCCTAACCCTAACCCTAGCCCGAACCCTAACCCTAATCCTTCCCCGAAGCCTGACCCTCACCCGTCCCCTAATCCTAACCCGTACGCTGACACTAACCCGCGCCCTCACACTTACGCTCCCCCTAAAGCGTTGTCGTACCCTCACTTGGACCCTAAACCGTCCCCGTCCCCTAACCCTAACCCTAGCCCGAACCCTAACCCTAACCCTTCCCCGAAGCCTGACCCTCACCCGTCCCCTAATCCTAACCCGTACGCTGACACTAACCCGCGCCCTCACACGTACGCTCCCCCTAAAGCGTTGTCGTACCCTCACCTGGACCCTAAACCGTCCCCGTCCCCTAACCCTAACCCTAGCCCGAACCCTAACCCTAACCCTTCCCCGAAGCCTGACCCTCACCCGTCCCCTAATCCTAACCCGTACGCTGACACTAACCCGCGCCCTCACACGTACGCTCCCCCTAAAGCGTTGTCGTACCCTCACCTGGACCCTAAACCGTCCCCGTCCCCTAACCCTAACCCTAGCCCGAACCCTAACCCTAACCCTTCCCCGAAGCCTGACCCTCACCCGTCCCCTAATCCTAACCCGTACGCTGACACTAACCCGCGCCCTCACACGTACGCTCCCCCTACAACGTTGTCGTACCCTCACCTGGACCCTAAACCGTCCCCGTTTCCTAACCCTAACCCTAGCCCGAACCCTAACCCTAACCCTTCCCCGAAGCCTGACCCTCACCCGTCCCCTAATCCTAACCCGTACGCTGACACTAACCCGCGCACTCACACGTACGCTCCCCCTAAAGCGTTGTCGTACCCTCACCTGGACCCTAAACCGTCCCCGTCCCCTAACCCTAACCCTAGCCCGAACCCTAACCCTAACCCTTCCCCGAAGCCTGACCCTCACCCGTCCCCTAATCCTAACCCGTACGCTGACACTAACCCGCGCCCTCACACTTACGCTCCCCCTAAAGCGTTGTCGTACCCTCACTTGGACCCTAAACCGTCCCCGTCCCCTAACCCTAACCCTAGCCCGAACCCTAACCCTAACCCTTCCCCGAAGCGTGACCCTCACCCGTCCCCTAATCCTAACCCGTACGCTGACACTAACCCGCGCCCTCACACGTACGCTCCCCCTAAAGCGTTGTCGTACCCTCATCTGGACCCTAAACCGTCCCCGTCCCCTAACCCTAACCCTAGCCCGAACCCTAACCCTAACACTTCCCCGAAGCCTGACCCTCACCCGTCCCCTAATCCTAACCCGTACGCTGACACTAACCCGCGCCCTCACACGTACGCTCCCCCTAAAGGGTTGTCCTACCCTCACCTGGACCCTAAACCGTCCCCGTCCCCTAACCCTAACCCTAGCCCGAACCCTAACCCTAACCCTTCCCCGAAGCCTGACCCTCACCCGTCCCCTAATCCTAACACGTACGCTGACACTAACCCGCGCCCTCACACGTACGCTCCCCCTAAAGCGTTGTCGTACCCTCACCTGGACCCTAAACCGTCCCCGTCCCCTAACCCTAACCCTAGCCCGAACCCTAACCCTAACCCTTCCCCGAAGCCTGATCCTCACCCGTCCCCAATCCTAACCCGTACGCTGACACTAACCCGCGCCCTCACACGTACGCTCCCCCTAAAGCGTTGTCGTACCCTCACCTGGACCCTAAACCGTCCCCGTCCCCTAACCCTAACCCTAGCCCGAACCCTAACCCTAACCCTTCCCCGAAGCCTGACCCTCACCCGTCCCCTAATCCTAACCCGTACGCTGACACTAACCCGCGCCCTCACACGTACGCTCCCCCTGAAGCGTTGTCGTACCCTCACCTGGACCCTAAACCATCCCCGTCCCCTAACCCTAACCCTAGCCCGAACCCTAACCCTAACCCTTCCCCGAAGCCTGACCCTCACCCGTCCCCTAATCCTAACCCGTACGCTGACACTAACCCGCGCCCTCACACGTATGCTCCCCCTAAAGCGTTGTCGTACCCTCACCTGGACCCTAAACCGTCCCCGTCCCCTAACCCTAACCCTAGCCCGAACCCTAACCCTAACCCTTCCCCGAAGCCTGACCCTCACCCGTCCCCTAATCCTAACCCGTACGTTGACACTAAACCGCGCCCTCACACGTACGCTCCCCCTAAAGCGTTGTCGTACCCTCACCTGGACCCTAAACCGTCCCCGTCCCCTAACCCTAACCCTAGCCCGAAACCTAACCCTAACCCTTCCCCGAAGCCTGACCTTCACCCGTCCCCTAATCCTAACCCGTACGCTGACACTAACCCGCGCCCTCACACTTACGCTCCCCCTAAAGCGTTGTCGTACCCTCACTTGGACCCTAAACCGTCCCCGTCCCCTAACCCTAACCCTAGCCCGAACCCTAACCCTAACCCTTCCCCGAAGCCTGACGCTCACCCGTCCCCTAATCCTAACCCGTACGCTGACACTAACCCGCGCCCTCACACGTACGCTCCCCCTAAAGCGTTGTCGTACCCTCACCTGGACCCTAAACCGTCCCCGTCCCCTAACTCTAACCCTAGCCCGAACCCTAACCCTAACACTTCCCCGAAGCCTGACCCTCACCCGTCCCCTAATCCTAACCCGTACGCTGACACTAACCCGCGCCCTCACACGTACGCTCCCCCTAAAGGGTTGTCGTACCCTCCCCTGGACCCTAAACCGTCCCCTAACCCTAACCCTAACCCTAGCCCGAACCCTAACCCTAACCCTTCCCCGAAGCCTGACCCTCACCCGTCCCCTAATCCTAACACGTACGCTGACACTAACCCCCGCCCTCACACGTACGCTCCCCCTAAAGCGTTGTCGTACCCTCACCTGGACCCTAAACCGTCCCCGTCCCCTAACCCTAACCCTAGCCCGAACCCTAACCCTAACACTTCCCCAAAGCCTGACTCTCACCCGTCCCCTAATCCTAACCCGTACGCTGACACTAACCCGCGCCCTCACACGTACGCTCCCCCTAAAGCGTTGTCGTACCCTCACCTGGACCCTAAACCGTCCCCGTCCCCTAACCCTAACCCTAGCCCGAACCCTAACCCTAACCCTTCCCCGAAGCCTGACCCTCACCCGTCCCCTAATCCTAACCCGTACTCTGACACTAACCCGCGCCCTCACACGTACGCTCCCCCTAAAGCGTTGTCGTACCCTCACCTGGACCCTAAACCGTCCCCGTCCCCTAACCCTAACCCTAGCCCGAACCCTAACCCTAACACTTCACCGAAGCCTGACCCTCACCCGTCCCCTAATCCTAACCCGTACGCTGACACTAACCCGCGCCCTCACACGTACGCTCCCCCTAAAGCGTTGTCGTACCCTCACCTGGACCCTAAACCGTCCCCGTCCCCTAACCCTAACCCTAGCCCGTACCCTAACCCTAACACTTCCCCGAAGCCTGACCCTCACCCGTCCCCTAATCCTAACCCGTACGCTGACACTAACCCGCGCCCTCACACGTACGCTCCCCCTAAAGCGTTGTCGTACCCTCACCTGGACCCTAAACCGTCCCCGTCCCCTAACCCTATCCCTAGCCCGAACCCTAACCCTAACCCTTCCCCGAAGCCTGACCCTCACCCGTCCCCAATCCTAACCCGTACGCTGACACTAACCCGCGCCCTCACACGTACGCTCCCCCTAAAGCGTTGTCGTACCCTCACCTGCACCCTAAACCGTCCCCGTCCCCTAACCCTAACCCTAGCCCGAACCCTAACCCTAACCCTTCCCCGAAGCCTGACCCTCACCCGTCCCCTAATCCTAACCCGTACGCTGACACTAAACCGCGCCCTCACACGTACGCTCCCCCTAAAGCGTTGTCGTACCCTCACCTGGACCCAAAACCATCCCCGTCCCCTAACCCTAACCCTAGCCCGAACCCTAACTCTAACCCTTCCCCGAAGCCTGACCCTCACCCGTCCCCTAATCCTAACCCGTACGCTGACACTAACCCGCGCCCTCACACGTACGCTCCTCCTAAAGCGTTGTCGTCCCCTCACCTTGATCCTAAACCGTCCCCGTTTCCTAACCCTAACCCTAGCCCGAACCCTAACAATAACCCTTCACCGAAGCCTGACCCTCACCCGTCCCCTAATCCTAACCCGTACGCTGACACTAACCAGCGCCCTCACACGTACGCTACCCCTAAAGCGTTGTCGTACCCTCACCTGGACCCTAAACCGTCCCCGTCCCCTAACCCTAACCCTAGCCCGAACCCTAACCCTAACCCTTCCCCGAAGCCTGACCCTCACCCGTCCCCTAATCCTAACCCGTACGCTGACACTAACCCGCGCCCTCACACGTACGCTCCCCCTAAAGGGTTGTCGTACCCTCCCCTGGACCCTAAACCGTCCCCTAACCCTAACCCTAACCCTAGCCCGAACCCTAACCCTAACCCTTCCCCGAAGCCTGACCCTCACCCGTCCCCTAATCCTAACACGTACGCTGACACTAACCCCCGCCCTCACACGTACGCTCCCCCTAAAGCGTTGTCGTACCCTCACCTGGACCCTAAACCGTCCCCGTCCCCTAACCCTAACCCTAGCCCGAACCCTAACCCTAACACTTCCCCAAAGCCTGACTCTCACCCGTCCCCTAATCCTAACCCGTACGCTGACACTAACCCGCGCCCTCACACGTACGCTCCCCCTAAAGCGTTGTCGTACCCTCACCTGGACCCTAAACCGTCCCCGTCCCCTAACCCTAACCCTAGCCCGAACCCTAACCCTAACCCTTCCCTGAAGCCTGACCCTCACCCGTCCCCTAATCCTAACCCGTACGCTGACACTAACCCGCGCCCTCACACGTACGCTCCCCCTAAAGCGTTGTCGTACCCTCACCTGGACCCTAAACCGTCCCCGTCCCCTAACCCTAACCCTAGCCCGAACCCTAACCCTAACACTTCACCGAAGCCTGACCCTCACCCGTCCCCTAATCCTAACCCGTACGCTGACACTAACCCGCGCCCTCACACGTACGCTCCCCCTAAAGCGTTGTCGTACCCTCACCTGGACCCTAAACCGTCCCCGTCCCCTAACCCTAACCCTAGCCCGTACCCTAACCCTAACACTTCCCCGAAGCCTGACCCTCACCCGTCCCCTAATCCTAACCCGTACGCTGACACTAACCCGCGCCCTCACACGTACGCTCCCCCTAAAGCGTTGTCGTACCCTCACCTGGACCCTAAACCGTCCCCGTCCCCTAACCCTATCCCTAGCCCGAACCCTAACCCTAACCCTTCCCCGAAGCCTGACCCTCACCCGTCCCCAATCCTAACCCGTACGCTGACACTAACCCGCGCCCTCACACGTACGCTCCCCCTAAAGCGTTGTCGTACCCTCACCTGCACCCTAAACCGTCCCCGTCCCCTAACCCTAACCCTAGCCCGAACCCTAACCCTAACCCTTCCCCGAAGCCTGACCCTCACCCGTCCCCTAATCCTAACCCGTACGCTGACACTAAACCGCGCCCTCACACGTACGCTCCCCCTAAAGCGTTGTCGTACCCTCACCTGGACCCAAAACCATCCCCGTCCCCTAACCCTAACCCTAGCCCGAACCCTAACTCTAACCCTTCCCCGAAGCCTGACCCTCACCCGTCCCCTAATCCTAACCCGTACGCTGACACTAACCCGCGCCCTCACACGTACGCTCCTCCTAAAGCGTTGTCGTCCCCTCACCTTGATCCTAAACCGTCCCCGTTTCCTAACCCTAACCCTAGCCCGAACCCTAACAATAACCCTTCACCGAAGCCTGACCCTCACCCGTCCCCTAATCCTAACCCGTACGCTGACACTAACCAGCGCCCTCACACGTACGCTACCCCTAAAGCGCTGTCGTACCCTCACCTGGACCCTAAACCGTCCCCGTCCCCTAACCCTAACCCTAGCCCGAACCCTAACCCTAACCCTTCCCCGAAGCCTGACCCTCACCCGTCCCCTAATCCTAACCCGGACGCTGACACTAACCCGCGCCCTCACACGTACGCTCCCCCTAAAGCGTTGTCGTACCCTCACCTGGACCCTAAACCGTCCCCGTCCCCTAACCCTAACCCTAGCCCGAACCCTAACCCTAACCCTTCCCCGAAGCCTGACCCTCACCCGTCCCCTAATCCTAACCCGTACGCTGACACTAACCCGCGCCCTCACACGTACGCTCCCCCAAAGCGTTGTCGTACCCTCACCTGGACCCTAAACCGTCCCCGTCCCCTAACCCTAACCCTAGCCCGAACCCTAACCCTAACCCTTCCCCGAAGCCTGACCCTCACCCGTCCCATAATCCTAACCCGTACGCTGACACTAACCCGCGCCCTCACACGTACGCTCCCCCTAAAGCGTTGTCGTACCCTCACCTGGACCCTAAACCGTCCCCGTCCCCTAACCCTAACCCTAGCCCGACCCTAACCCTAACCTTTCCCCGAAGCCTGACCCTCACCCGTCCCCTAATCCTAACCCGTACGCTGACACTAACCCGCGCCCTCACACGTACGCTCCCCCTAAAGCGTTGTCGTACCCTCACCTGGACCCTAAACCGTCCCCGTCCCCTAACCCTAACCCTAGCCCGAACCCTAACCCTAACCCTTCCCCGAAGCCTGACCCTCACCCGTCCCCTAATCCTAACCCGTACGCTGACACTAACCCGCGCCCTCACACGTACGCTCCCCCTAAAGCGTTGTCGTACCCTCACCTGGACCCTAAACCGTGTCCGTCCCCTAACCCTAACCCTAGCCCGAACCCTAACCCTAACCCTTCCCCGAAGCCTGACCCTCACCCGTCCCCTAATCCTAACCCGTACGCTGACACTAACCCGCGCCCTCACACGTACGCTCCCCCTAAAGCGTTGTCGTACCCTCACCTGGACCCTAAACCGTCCCCGTCCCCTAACCCTAACCCTAGCCCGAACCCTAACCCTAACACTTCCCCGAAGCCTGACCCTCACCCGTCCCCTAATCCTAACCCGTACGCTGACACTAACCCGCGCCCTCACACGTACGCTGCCCCTAAAGCGTTGTCGTACCCTCACCTGGACCCTAAACCGTCCCCGTCCCCTAACCCTAACCCTAGACCGAACCCTAACCCTAACCCTTCCCCGAAGCCTGACCCTCACCCGTCCCCTAATCCTAACCCGTACGCTGACACTAACCCGCGCCCTCACACGTACGCTCCCCCTAAAGGGTTGTCGTACCCTCACCTGGACCCTAAACCGTCCCCGTCCCCTAACCCTAACCCTAGCCCGAACCCTAACCCAAACCCTTCCCCGAAGCCTGACCCTCACCCGTCCCCTAATCCTAACACGTACGCTGACACTAACCCGCGCCCTCACACGTACGCTCCCCCTAAAGCGTTGTCGTACCCTCACCTGGACCCTAAACCGTCCCCGTCCCCTAACCCTAACCCTAGCCCGAACCCTAACCCTAACACTTCCCCAAAGCCTGACTCTCACCCGTCCCCTAATCCTAACCCGTACGCTGACACTAACCCACGCCCTCACACGTACGCTCCCCCTAAAGCGTTGTCGTACCCTCACCTGGACCCTAAACCGTCCCCGTCCCCTAACCCTAACCCTAGCCCGAACCCTAACCCTAACCCTTCCCCGAAGCCTGACCCTCACCCGTCCCCTAATCCTAACCCGTACGCTGACACTAACCCGCGCCCTCACACGTACGCTCCCCCTAAAGCGTTGTCGTACCCTCACCTGGACCCTAAACCGTCCCCGTCCCCTAACCCTAACCCTAGCCCGAACCCTAACCCTAACCCTTCCCCGAAGCCTGACCCTCACCCGTCCCCTAATCCTAACCCGTACGCTGACACTAACCCGCGCCCTCACACGTACGCTCCCCCTAAAGCGTTGTCGTACCCTCACCTGGACCCTAAACCGTCCCCGTCCCCTAACCCTAACCCTAGCCCGAACCCTAACCCTAACACTTCACCGAAGCCTGACCCTCACCCGTCCCCTAATCCTAACCCGTACGCTGACACTAACCCGCGCCCTCACACGTACGCTCCCCCTAAAGCGTTGTCGTACCCTCACCTGTACCCTAAACCGTCCCCGTCCCCTAACCCTAACCCTAGCCCGAACCCTAACCCTAACACTTCCCCGAAGCCTGACCCTCACACGTCCCCTAATCCTAACCCGTACGCTGACACTAACCCGCGCCCTCACACGTACGCTCCCCCTAAAGCGTTGTCGTACCCTCACCTGGACCCTAAACCGTCCCCGTCCCCTAACCCTAACCCTAGCCAGTACCCTAACCCTAACACTTCCCCGAAGCCTGACCCTCACCCGTCCCCTAATCCTAACCCGTACGCTGACACTAACCCGCGCCCTCACACGTACGCTCCCCCTAAAGCGTTGTCGTACCCTCACCTGGACCCTAAACCGTCCCCGTCCCCTAACCCTATCCCTAGCCCGAACCCTAACCCTAACCCTTCCCCGAAGCCTGACCCTCACCCGTCCCCAATCCTAACCCGTACGCTGACACTAACCCGCGCCCTCACACGTACGCGCCCCCTAAAGCGTTGTCGTACCCTCACCTGCACCCTAAACCGTCCCCGTCCCCTAACCCTAACCCTAGCCCGAACCCTAACCCTAACCCTTCCCCGAAGCCTGACCCTCACCCGTCCCCTAATCCTAACCCGTACGCTGACACTAACCCGCGCCCTCACACGTACGCTCCCCCTAAAGCGTTGTCGTACCCTCACCTGGACCCAAAACCATCCCCGTCCCCTAACCCTAACCCTAGCCCGAACCCTAACTCTAACCCTTCCCCGAAGCCTGACCCTCACCCGTCCCCTAATCCTAACCCGTACGCTGACACTAACCCGCGCACTCACACGTACGCTCCTCCTAAAGCGTTGTCGTCCCCTCACCTTGATCCTAAACCGTCCCCGTTTCCTAACCCTAACCCTAGCCCGAACCCTAACAATAACCCTTCACCGAAGCCTGACCCTCACCCGTCCCCTAATCCTAACCCGTACGCTGACACTAACCAGCGCCCTCACACGTACGCTACCCCTAAAGCGTTGTCGTACCCTCACCTGGACCCTAAACCGTCCCCGTCCCCTAACCCTAACCCTAGCCCGAACCCTAACCCTAACCCTTCCCCGAAGCCTGACCCTCACCCGTCCCCTAATCCTAACCCGTACGCTGACACTAACCCACGCCCTCACACGTACACTCCCCCTAAAGCGCTGTCGTACCCTCACCTGGACCCTAAACCGTCCCCGTCCCCTAACCCTAACCCTAGCCCGAACCCTAACCCTAACCCTTCCCCGAAGCCTGACCCTCACCCGTCCCCTAATCCTAACCCGTACGCTGACACTAACCCGCGCCCTCACACGTACGCTCCCCCTAAAGCGTTGTCGTACCCTCACCTGGACCCTAAACCGTCCCCGTCCCCTAACCCTAACCCTAGCCCGAAACCTAACCCTAACCCTTCCCCGAAGCCTGACCCTCACCCGTCCCCTAATCCTAACCCGTACGCTGACACTAACCCGCGCCCTCACACGTACGCTCCCCCTAAAGCGTTGTCGTACCCTCACCTGGACCCTAAACCGTCCCCGTCCCCTAACCCTAACCCTAGCCCGAACCCTAACCCTAACCCTTCCCCGAAGCCTGACCCTCACCCGTCCCCTAATCCTAACCCGTACGCTGACACTAACCCGCGCCCTCACACGTACGCTCCCCCTAAAGCGTTGTCGTACCCTCACCTGGACCCTAAACCGTCCCCGTCCCCTAACCCTAACCCTAGCCCGAACCCTAACCCTAACCCTTCCCCGAAGCCTGACCCTCACCCGTCCCGTAATCCTAACCCGTACGCTGACACTAACCCGTGCCCTCACACGTACGCTCCCCCTAAAGCGTTGTCGTACCCTCACCTGGACCCTAAACCGTCCCCGTCCCCTAACCCTAACCCTAGCCCGACCCTAACCCTAACCTTTCCCCGAAGCCTGACCCTCACCCGTCCCCTAATCCTAACCCGTACGCTGACACTAACCCGCGCCCTCACACGTACGCTCCCCCTAAAGCGTTGTCGTACCCTCACCTGGACCCTAAACCGTCCCCGTCCCCTAACCCTAACCCTAGCCCGAACCCTAACCCTAACACTTCCCCGAAGCCTGACCCTCACCCGTCCCCTAATCCTAACCCGTACGCTGACACTAACCCGCGCCCTCACACGTACGCTCCCCCTAAAGCGTTGTCGTACCCTCACCTGGACCCTAAACCGTCCCCGTCCCCTAACCCTAACCCTAGCCCGAACCCTAACCCTAACCCTTCCCCGAAGCCTGACCCTCACCCGTCCCCTAATCCTAACCCGTACGCTGACACTAACCCGCGCCCTCACACGTACGCTCCCCCTAAAGCGTTGTCGTACCCTCACCTGGACCCTAAACCGTCCCCGTCCCCTAACCCTAACCCTAGCCCGACCGTAACCCTAACCTTTCCCCGAAGCCTGACCCTCACCCGTCCCCTAATCCTAACCCGTACGCTGACACTAACCCGCGCCCTCACACGTACGCTCCCCCTAAAGCGTTGTCGTACCCTCACCTGGACCCTAAACCGTCCCCGTCCCCTAACCCTAACCCTAGCCCGAACCCTAACCCTAACACTTCCCCGAAGCCTGACCCTCACCCGTCCCCTAATCCTAACCCGTACGCTGACACTAACCCGCGCCCTCACACGTACGCTCCCCCTAAAGCGTTGTCGTACCCTCACCTGGACCCTAAACCGTCCCCGTCCCCGTCCCCTATCCCTAGCCCGAACCCTAACCCTTACCCTTCCCCGAAGCCTGACCCTCACCCGTCCCTTAATCCTAACCTGTACGCTGACACTAACCCGCGCCCTCACACGTACGCTCCCCCTAGAGCATTGTCGTACCCTCACCTGGACCCTAAACCGTCCCCATCCCCTAACCCTAACCCTAGCCCGAACCTTAACCCTAACCCTTCCCCGAAGCCTGACCCTCACCCGTCCCCTAATCCTAACCCGTACGCTGACACTAACCCGCGCCCTCACACGTACGCTCCCCCTAAAGCGTTGTCGTACCCTCACCTGGACCCTAAACCGTCCCCGTCCCCTAACCCTAACCCTAGCCCGAACCCTAACCCTAACCCTTCCCCGAAGCCTGACCCTCACCCGTCCCCTAATCCTAACCCGTACGCTGACACTAACCCGCGCCCTCACACGTACGCTCCCCCTACAACGTTGTCGTACCCTCACCTGGACCCTAAACCGTCCCCGTTTCCTAACCCTAACCCTAGCCCGAACCCTAACCCTAACCCTTCCCCGAAGCCTGACCCTCACCCGTCCCCTAATCCTAACCCGTACGCTGACACTAAGCCGCGCCCTCACACGTACGCTCCCCCTAAAGCGTTGTCGTACCCTCACCTGGACCCTAAACCGTCCCCGTCCCCTAACCCTAACCCTAGCCCGAACCCTAACCCTAACCCTTCCCCGAAGCCTGACCCTCACCCGTCCCCTAATCCTAACCCGTACGCTGACACTAACCCGCGCCCTCACACGTACGCTCCCCCTAAAGCGTTGTCATACCCTCACCTGGACCCTAAACCGTCCCCGTCCCCTAACCCTAACCCTAGCCCGAACCCTAACCCTAACCCTTCCCCGAAGCCTGACCCTCACCCGTCCCCTAATCCTAACCCGTACGCTGACACTAACCCGCGCCCTCACACGTACGCTCCCCCTACAACGTTGTCGTACCCTCACCTGGACCCTAAACCGTCCCCGTTTCCTAACCCTAACCCTAGCCCGAACCCTAACCCTAACCCTTCCCCGAAGCCTGACCCTCACCCGTCCCCTAATCCTAACCCGTACGCTGACACTAACCCGCGCCCTCACACGTACGCTCCCCCTAAAGCATTGTCGTACCCTCACCTGGACCCTAAACCGTCCCCGTCCCCTAACCCTAACCCTAGCCCGAACCCTAACCCTAACCCTTCCCCGAAGCCTGACCCTCACCCGTCCCCTAATCCTAACCCGTACGCTGACACTAACCCGCGCCCTCACACGTACGCTCCCCCTAAAGGGTTGTCGTACCCTCACCTGGACCCTAAACCGTCCCCGTCCCCTAACCCTAACCCTAGCCCGAACCCTAACCCTAACCCTTCCCCGAAGCCTGACCCTCACCCGTCCCCTAATCCTAACACGTACGCTGACACTAACCCGCGCCCTCACACGTACGCTCCCCCTAAAGCGTTGTCGTACCCTCACCTGGACCCTAAATCGTCCCCGTCCCCTAACCCTAACCCTAGCCCGAACCCTAAACCTAACCCTTCCCCGAAGCCTGACCCTCACCCGTCCCCTAATCCTAACCCGTACGCTGACACTAACCCGCGCCCTCACACGTACGCTCCCCCTAAAGCGTTGTCGTACCCTCACCTGGACCCTAAACCGTCCCCGTCCCCTAACCCTAACCCTATCCCGAACCCTAACCCTAACCCTTCCCCGAAGCCTGACCCTCACCCGTCCCCTAATCCTAACCCGTACGCTGACACTAACCCGCGCCCTCACACTTACACTCCCCCTAAAGCGTTGTCGTACCCTCACTTGGACCCTAAACCGTCCCCGTCCCCTAACCCTAACCCTAGCCCGAACCCTAACCCTAACACTTCCCCGAAGCCTGACGCTCACCCGTCCCCTAATCCTAACCCGTACGCTGACACTAACCCGCGCCCTCACACGTACGCTCCCCCTAAAGCGTTCTCGTAACCTCACCTGGACCCTAAACCGTCCCCGTCCCCTAACTCTAACCCTAGCCCGAACCCTAACCCTAACACTTCCCCGAAGCCTGACCCTCACCCGTCCCCTAATCCTAACCCGTACGCTGACACTAACCCGCGCCCTCACACGTACGCTCCCCCTAAAGGGTTGTCGTACCCTCACCTGGACCCTAAACCGTCCCCGTCCCCTAACCCTAACCCTAGCCCGAACCCTAACCCTAACCCTTCCCCGAAGCCTGACCCTCACCCGTCCCCTAATCCTAACACGTACGCTGACACTAACCCGCGCCCTCACACGTACGCTCCCCCTAAAGCGTTGTCGTACCCTCACCTGGACCCTAAACCGTCCCCGTCCCCTAACCCTAACCCTAGCCCGAACCCTAACCCTAACACTTCCCCAAAGCCTGACTCTCACCCGTCCCCTAATCCTAACCCGTACGCTGACACTAACCCGCGCCCTCACACGTACGCTCCCCCTAAAGCGTTGTCGTACCCTCACCTGGACCCTAAACCGTCCCCATCCCCTAACCCTAACCCTAGCCCGAACCCTAACCCTAACCCTTCCCCGAAGCCTGACCCTCACCCGTCCCCTAATCCTAACCCGTACGCTGACACTAACCCGCGCCCTCACACGTACGCTCCCCCTAAAGCGTTGTCGTACCCTCACCTGGACCCTAAACCGTCCCCGTCCCCTAACCCTAACCCTAGCCCGAACCCTAACCCTAACCCTTCCCCGAAGCCTGACCCTCACCCGTCCCCTAATCCTAACCCGTACGCTGACACTAACCCGCGCCCTCACACGTACGCTCCCCCTAAAGCGTTGTCGTACCCTCACCTGGACCCTAAACCGTCCCCGTCCCCTAACCCTAACCCTAGCCCGAACCCTAACCCTAACACTTCACCGAAGCCTGACCCTCACCCGTCCCCTAATCCTAACCCGTACGCTGACACTAACCCGCGCCCTCACACGTACGCTCCCCCTAAAGCGTTGTCGTACCCTCACCTGTACCCTAAACCGTCCCCGTCCCCTAACCCTAACCCTAGCCCGAACCCTAACCCTAACACTTCCCCGAAGCCTGACCCTCACCCGTCCTCTAATCCTAACCCGTACGCTGACACTAACCCGCGCCCTCACACGTACGCTCCCCCTAAAGCGTTGTCGTACCCTCACCTGGACCCTAAACCGTCCCCGTCCCCTAACCCTAACCCTAGCCCGTACCCTAACCCTAACCCTTCCCCGAAGCCTGACCCTCACCCGTCCCCTAATCCTAACCCGTACGCTGACACTAACCCGCGCCCTCACACGTACGCTCCCCCTAAAGCGTTGTCGTACCCTCACCTGGACCCTAAACCGTCCCCGTCCCCTAACCCTATCCCTAGCCCGAACCCTAACCCTAACCCTTCCCCGAAGCCTGACCCTCACCCGTCCCCAATCCTAACCCGTACGCTGACACTAACCCGCGCCCTCACACGTACGCTCCCCCTAAAGCGTTGTCGTACCCTCACCTGGACCCTAAACCGTCCCCGTCCCCTAACCCTAACCCTAGCCCGAACCCTAACCCTAACCCTTCCCCGAAGCCTGACCCTCACCCGTCCCCTAATCCTAACCCGTACGCTGACACTAACCCGCGCCCTCACACGTACGCCCCCCCTAAAGCGTTGTCGTACCCTCACCTGGACCCAAAACTATCCCCGTCCCCTAACCCTAACCCTAGCCCGAACCCTAACTCTAACCCTTCCCCGAAGCCTGACGCTCACCCGTCCCCTAATCCTAACCCGTACGCTGACACTAACCCGCGCCCTCACACGTACGCTCCTCCTAAAGCGTTGTCGTCCCCTCACCTTGATCCTAAACCGTCCCCGTTTCCTAACCCTAACCCTAGCCCGAACCCTAACAATAACCCTTCCCCGAAGCCTGACCCTCACCCGTCCCCTAATCCTAACCCGTACGCTGACACTAACCCGCGCCCTCACACGTACGCTCCCCCTAAAGCGTTGTCGTACCCTCACCTGGACCCTAAACCGTCCCCGTCCCCTAACCCTAACCCTAGCCCGAACCCTAACCCTAACCCTTCCCCGAAGCCTGACCCTCACCCGTCCCCTAATCCTAACCCGTACGCTGACACTAACCCGCGCCCTCACACGTACGCTCCCCCTAAAGCGTTGTCGTACCCTCACCTGGACCCTAAACCGTCCCCGTCCCCTAACCCTAACCCTAGCCCGAACCCTAACCCTAACCCTTCCCCGAAGCCTGACCCTCACCCGTCCCCTAATCCTAACCCGTACGCTGACACTAACCCGCGCCCTCACACGTACGCTCCCCCAAAGCGTTGTCGTACCCTCACCTGGACCCTAAACCGTCCCCGTCCCCTAACCCTAACCCTAGCCCGAACCCTAACCCTAACCCTTCCCCGAAGCCTGACCCTCACCCGTCCCATAATCCTAACCCGTACGCTGACACTAACCCGCGCCCTCACACGTACGCTCCCCCTAAAGCGTTGTCGTACCCTCACCTGGACCCTAAACCGTCCCCGTCCCCTAACCCTAACCCTAGCCCGACCCTAACCCTAACCTTTCCCCGAAGCCTGACCCTCACCCGTCCCCTAATCCTAACCCGTACGCTGACACTAACCCGCGCCCTCACACGTACGCTCCCCCTAAAGCGTTGTCGTACCCTCACCTGGACCCTAAACCGTCCCCGTCCCCTAACCCTAACCCTAGCCCGAACCCTAACCCTAACACTTCCCCGAAGCCTGACCCTCACCCGTCCCCTAATCCTAACCCGTACGCTGACACTAACCCGCGCCCTCACACGTACGCTCCCCCTAAAGCGTTGTCGTACCCTCACCTGGACCCTAAACCGTCCCCGTCCCCGTCCCCTATCCCTAGCCCGAACCCTAACCCTTACCCTTCCCCGAAGCCTGACCCTCACCCGTCCCCTAATCCTAACCCGTACGCTGACACTAACCCACGCCCTCACACGTACGCTCCCCCTAGAGCATTGTCGTACCCTCACCTGGACCCTAAACTGTCCCCGTCCCCTAACCCTAACCCTAGCCCGAACCTTAACCCTAACCCTTCCCCGAAGCCTGACCCTCACCCGTCCCCTAATCCTAACCCGTACGCTGACACTAACCCGCGCCCTCATACGTACGCTCCCCCTAAAGCGTTGTCGTACCCTCACCTGGACCCTAAACCGTCCCCGTCCCCTAACCCTAACCCTAGCCCGAACCCTAACCCTAACCCTTCCCCGAAGCCTGACCCTCACCCGTCCCCTAATCCTAACCCGTACGCTGACACTAACCCGCGCCCTCACACGTACGCTCCCCCTACAACGTTGTCGTACCCTCACCTGGACCCTAAACCGTCCCCGTTTCCTAACCCTAACCCTAGCCCGAACCCTAACCCTAACCCTTCCCCGAAGCCTGACCCTCAGCCGTCCCCTAATCCTAACCCGTACGCTGACACTAAGCCGCGCCCTCACACGTACGCTCCCCCTAAAGCGTTGTCGTACCCTCACCTGGACCCTAAACCGTCCCCGTCCCCTAACCCTAACCCTAGCCCGAACCCTAACCCTAACCCTTCCCCGAAGCCTGACCCTCACCCGTCCCCTAATCCTAACCCGTACGCTGACACTAACCCGCGCCCTCACACGTACGCTCCCCCTAAAGCGTTGTCATACCCTCACCTGGACCCTAAACCGTCCCCGTCCCCTAACCCTAACCCTAGCCCGAACCCTAACCCTAACCCTTCCCCGAAGCCTGACCCTCACCCGTCCCCTAATCCTAACCCGTACGCTGACACTAACCCGCGCCCTCACACGTACGCTCCCCCTACAACGTTGTCGTACCCTCACTTGGACCCTAAACCGTCCCCGTTTCCTAACCCTAACCCTAGCCCGAACCCTAACCCTAACCCTTCCCCGAAGCCTGACCCTCACCCGTCCCCTAATCCTAAACCGTACGCTGACACTAACCCGAGCCCTCACACGTACGCTCCCCCTAAAGCATTGTCGTACCCTCACCTGGACCCTAAACCGTCCCCGTCCCCTAACCCTAACCCTAGCCCGAACCCTAACCCTAACCCTTCCCCGAAGCCTGACCCTCACCCGTCCCCTAATCCTAACCCGTACGCTGACACTAACCCGCGCCCTCACACGTACGCTCCCCCTAAAGCGTTGTCGTACCCTCACCTGGACCCTAAACCGTCCCCGTCCCCTAACCCTAACCCTAGCCCGAACCCTAACCCTAACCCTTCCCCGAAGCCTGACCCTCACCCGTCCCCTAATCCTAACCCGTACGCTGACACTAACCCGCGCCCTCACACGTACACTCCCCCTAAAGCGCTGTCGTACCCTCACCTGGACCCTAAACCGTCCCCGTCCCCTAACCCTAACCCTAGCCCGAACCCTAACCCTAACCCTTCCCCGAAGCCTGACCCTCACCCGTCCCCTAATCCTAACCCGTACGCTGACACTAACCCGCGCCCTCACACGTACGCTCCCCCTAAAGCGTTGTCGTACCCTCACCTGGACCCTAAACCGTCCCTGTCCCCTAACCCTAACCCTAGCCCGAAACCTAACCCTAACCCTTCCCCGAAGCCTGACCCTCACCCGTCCCCTAATCCTAACCCGTACGCTGACACTAACCCGCGCCCTCACACGTACGCTCCCCCTAAAGCGTTGTCGTACCCTCACCTGGACCCTAAACCGTCCCCGTCCCCTAACCCTAACCCTAGCCCGAACCCTAACCCTAACCCTTCCCCGAAGCCTGACCCTCACCCGTCCCCTAATCCTAACCCGTACGCTGACACTAACCCGCGCCCTCACACGTACGCTCCCCCTAAAGCGTTGTCGTACCCTCACCTGGACCCTAAACCGTCCCCGTCCCCTAACCCTAACCCTAGCCCGAACCCTAACCCTAACCCTTCCCCGAAGCCTGACCCTCACCCGTCCCCTAATCCTAACCCGTACGCTGACACTAACCCGCGCCCTCACACGTACGCTCCCCCAAAGCGTTGTCGTACCCTCACCTGGACCCTAAACCGTCCCCGTCCCCTAACCCTAACCCTAGCCCGAACCCTAACCCTAACCCTTCCCCGAAGCCTGACCCTCACCCGTCCCATAATCCTAACCCGTACGCTGACACTAACCCGCGCCCTCACACGTACGCTCCCCCTAAAGCGTTGTCGTACCCTCACCTGGACCCTAAACCGTCCCCGTCCCCTAACCCTAACCCTAGCCCGACCCTAACCCTAACCTTTCCCCGAAGCCTGACCCTCACCCGTCCCCTAATCCTAACCCGTACGCTGACACTAACCCGCGCCCTCACACGTACGCTCCCCCTAAAGCGTTGTCGTACCCTCACCTGGACCCTAAACCGTCCCCGTCCCCTAACCCTAACCCTAGCCCGAACTCTAACCCTAACACTTCCCCGAAGCCTGACCCTCACCCGTCCCCTAATCCTAACCCGTACGCTGACACTAACCCGCGCCCTCACACGTACGCTCCCCCTAAAGCGTTGTCGTACACTCACCTGGACCCTAAACCGTCCCCGTCCCCGTCCCCTATCCCTAGCCCGAACCCTAACCCTTACCCTTCCCCGAAGCCTGACCCTCACCCGTCCCCTAATCCTAACCTGTACGCTGACACTAACCCGCGCCCTCACACGTACGCTCCCCCTAGAGCATTGTCGTACCCTCACCTGGACCCTAAACCGTCCCCGTCCCCTAACCCTAACCCTAGCCCGAACCCTAACCCTAACCCTTCCCCGAAGCCTGACCCTCACCCGTCCCCTAATCCTAACCCGTACGCTGACACTAACCCGCGCCCTCACACGTACGCTCCCCCTAAAGCGTTGTCGTACCCTCACCTGGACCCTAAACCGTCCCCGTCCCCTAACCCTAACCCTAGCCCGAACCCTAACCCTAACCCTTCCCCGAAGCCTGACCCTCACCCGTCCCCAATCCTAACCCGTACGCTGACACTAACCCGCGCCCTCACACGTACGCTCCCCCTAAAGCTTTGTCGTACCCTCACCTGGACCCTATATCGTCCCCGTCCCCTAACCCTAACCCTAGCCTGAACCCTAACCCTAACCCTTCCCCGAAGCCTGACCCTCACCCGTCCCCTAATCCTAACCCGTACGCTGACACTAACCCGCGCCCTCACACGTACGCTCCCCCTAAAGCGTTGTCGTACCCTCACCTGGACCCTAAACCGTCCCCGTCCCCTAACCCTAACCCTATCCCGAACCCTAACCCTAACCCTTCCCCGAAGCCTGACCCTCACCCGTCCCCTAATCCTAACCCGTACGCTGACACTAACCCGCGCCCTCACACGTATGCTCCCCCTAAAGCGTTGTCGTACCCTCACCTGGACCCTAAACCGTCCCCGTCCCCTAACCCTAACCCTAGCCCGAACCCTAACCCTAACCCTTCCCCGAAGCCTGACCCTCACCCGTCCCCTAATCCTAACCCGTACGCTGACACTAACCCGCGCCCTCACACGTACGCTCCCCCTAAAGCGTTGTCGTACCCTCACCTGGACCCTAAACCGTCCCCGTCCCCTAACCCTAACCCTAGCCCGAACCCTAACCCTAACCCTTCCCCGAAGCCTGACCCTCACCCGTCCCCTAATCCTAACCCGTACGCTGACACTAACCCGCGCCCTCACACGTACGCTCCCCCTAAAGCGTTGTCGTACCCTCACCTGGACCCTAAACCGTCCCCGTCCCCTAACCCTAACCCTAGCCCGAACCCTAACCCTAACCCTTCCCCGAAGCCTGACCCTCACCCGTCCCCTAATCCTAACCCGTACGCTGACACTAACCCGCGCCCTCACACGTACGCTCCCCCAAAGCGTTGTCGTACCCTCACCTGGACCCTAAACCGTCCCCGTCCCCTAACCCTAACCCTAGCCCGAACCCTAACCCTAACCCTTCCCCGAAGCCTGACCCTCACCCGTCCCATAATCCTAACCCGTACGCTGACACTAACCCGCGCCCTCACACGTACGCTCCCCCTAAAGCGTTGTCGTACCCTCACCTGGACCCTAAACCGTCCCCGTCCCCTAACCCTAACCCTAGCCCGACCCTAACCCTAACCTTTCCCCGAAGCCTGACCCTCACCCGTCCCCTAATCCTAACCCGTACGCTGACACTAACCCGCGCCCTCACACGTACGCTCCCCCTAAAGCGTTGTCGTACCCTCACCTGGACCCTAAACCGTCCCCGTCCCCTAACCCTAACCCTAGCCCGAACCCTAACCCTAACACTTCCCCGAAGCCTGACCCTCACCCGTCCCCTAATCCTAACCCGTACGCTGACACTAACCCGCGCCCTCACACGTACGCTCCCCCTAAAGCGTTGTCGTACCCTCACCTGGACCCTAAACCGTCCCCGTCCCCGTCCCCTATCCCTAGCCCGAACCCTAACCCTTACCCTTCCCCGAAGCCTGACCCTCACCCGTCCCCTAATCCTAACCCGTACGCTGACACTAACCCGCGCCCTCACACGTACGCTCCCCCTAGAGCATTGTCGTACCCTCACCTGGACCCTAAACTGTCCCCGTCCCCTAACCCTAACCCTAGCCCGAACCTTAACCCTAACCCTTCCCCGAAGCCTGACCCTCACCCGTCCCCTAATCCTAACCCGTACGCTGACACTAACCCGCGCCCTCATACGTACGCTCCCCCTAAAGCGTTGTCGTACCCTCACCTGGACCCTAAACCGTCCCCGTCCCCTAACCCTAACCCTAGCCCGAACCCTAACCCTAACCCTTCCCCGAAGCCTGACCCTCACCCGTCCCCTAATCCTAACCCGTACGCTGACACTAACCCGCGCCCTCACACGTACGCTCCCCCTACAACGTTGTCGTACCCTCACCTGGACCCTAAACCGTCCCCGTTTCCTAACCCTAACCCTAGCCCGAACCCTAACCCTAACCCTTCCCCGAAGCCTGACCCTCAGCCGTCCCCTAATCCTAACCCGTACGCTGACACTAAGCCGCGCCCTCACACGTACGCTCCCCCTAAAGCGTTGTCGTACCCTCACCTGGACCCTAAACCGTCCCCGTCCCCTAACCCTAACCCTAGCCCGAACCCTAACCCTAACCCTTCCCCGAAGCCTGACCCTCACCCGTCCCCTAATCCTAACCCGTACGCTGACACTAACCCGCGCCCTCACACGTACGCTCCCCCTAAAGCGTTGTCATACCCTCACCTGGACCCTAAACCGTCCCCGTCCCCTAACCCTAACCCTAGCCCGAACCCTAACCCTAACCCTTCCCCGAAGCCTGACCCTCACCCGTCCCCTAATCCTAACCCGTACGCTGACACTAACCCGCGCCCTCACACGTACGCTCCCCCTAAAGCGTTGTCGTACCCTCCCCTGGACCCTAAACCGTCCCCGTCCCCTAACCCTAACCCTAGCCCGAACCCTAACCCTAACCCTTCCCCGAAGCCTGACCCTCACCCGTCCCCTAATCCTAACCCGTACGCTGACACTAACCCGCGGCCTCACACGTACACTCCCCCTAAAGCGCTGTCGTACCCTCACCTGGACCCTAAACCGTCCCCGTCCCCTAACCCTAACCCTAGCCCGAACCCTAACCCTAACCCTTCCCCGAAGCCTGACCCTCACCCGTCCCCTAATCCTAACCCGTACGCTGACACTAACCCGCGCCCTCACACGTACGCTCCCCCTAAAGTGTTGTCGTACCCTCACCTGGACCCTAAACCGTCCCTGTCCCCTAACCCTAACCCTAGCCCGAAACCTAACCCTAACCCTTCCCCGAAGCCTGACCCTCACCCGTCCCCTAATCCTAACCCGTACGCTGACACTAACCCGCGCCCTCACACGTACGCTCCCCCTAAAGCGTTGTCGTACCCTCACCTGGACCCTAAACCGTCCCCGTCCCCTAACCCTAACCCTAGCCCGAACCCTAACCCTAACCCTTCCCCGAAGCCTGACCCTCACCCGTCCCCTAATCCTAACCCGTACGCTGACACTAACCCGCGCCCTCACACGTACGCTCCCCCTAAAGCGTTGTCGTACCCTCACCTGGACCCTAAACCGTCCCCGTCCCCTAACCCTAACCCTAGCCCGAACCCTAACCCTAACCCTTCCCCGAAGCCTGACCCTCACCCGTCCCCTAATCCTAACCCGTACGCTGACACTAACCCGCGCCCTCACACGTACGCTCCCCCAAAGCGTTGTCGTACCCTCACCTGGACCCTAAACCGTCCCCGTCCCCTAACCCTAACCCTAGCCCGAACCCTAACCCTAACCCTTCCCCGAAGCCTGACCCTCACCCGTCCCATAATCCTAACCCATACGCTGACACTAACCCGCGCCCTCACACGTACGCTCCCCCTAAAGCGTTGTCGTACCCTCACCTGGACCCTAAACCGTCCCCGTCCCCTAACCCTAACCCTAGCCCGACCCTAACCCTAACCTTTCCCCGAAGCCTGACCCTCACCCGTCCCCTAATCCTAACCCGTACGCTGACACTAACCCGCGCCCTCACACGTACGCTCCCCCTAAAGCGTTGTCGTACCCTCACCTGGACCCTAAACCGTCCCCGTCCCCTAACCCTAACCCTAGCCCGAACCCTAACCCTAACACTTCCCCGAAGCCTGACCCTCACCCGTCCCCTAATCCTAACCCGTACGCTGACACTAACCCGCGCCCTCACACGTACGCTCCCCCTAAAGCGTTGTCGTACACTCACCTGGACCCTAAACCGTCCCCGTCCCCGTCCCCTATCCCTAGCCCGAACCCTAACCCTTACTCTTCCCCGAAGCCTGACCCTCACCCGTCCCCTAATCCTAACCTGTACGCTGACACTAACCCGCGCCCTCACACGTACGCTCCCCCTAGAGCATTGTCGTACCCTCACCTGGACCCTAAACCGTCCCCGTCCCCTAACCCTAACCCTAGCCCGAACCCTAACCCTAACCCTTCCCCGAAGCCTGACCCTCACCCGTCCCCTAATCCTAACCCGTACGCTGACACTAACCCGCGCCCTCACACGTACGCTCCCCCTAAAGCGTTGTCGTACCCTCACCTGGACCCTAAACCGTCCCCGTCCCCTAACCCTAACCCTAGCCCGAACCCTAACCCTAACCCTTCCCCGAAGCCTGACCCTCACCCGTCCCCAATCCTAACCCGTACGCTGACACTAACCCGCGCCCTCACACGTACGCTCCCCCTAAAGCTTTGTCGTACCCTCACCTGGACCCTATATCGTCCCCGTCCCCTAACCCTAACCCTAGCCTGAACCCTAACCCTAACCCTTCCCCGAAGCCTGACCCTCACCCGTCCCCTAATCCTAACCCGTACGCTGACACTAACCCGCGCCCTCACACGTACGCTCCCCCTAAAGCGTTGTCGTACCCTCACCTGGACCCTAAACCGTCCCCGTCCCCTAACCCTAACCCTATCCCGAACCCTAACCCTAACCCTTCCCCGAAGCCTGACCCTCACCCGTCCCCTAATCCTAACCCGTACGCTGACACTAACCCGCGCCCTCACACATATGCTCCCCCTAAAGCGTTGTCGTACCCTCACCTGGACCCTAAACCGTCCCCGTCCCCTAACCCTAACCCTAGCCCGAACCCTAACCCTAACCCTTCCCCGAAGCCTGACCCTCACCCGTCCCCTAATCCTAACCCGTACGCTGACACTAACCCGCGCCCTCACACGTACGCTCCCCCTAAAGCGTTGTCGTACCCTCACCTGGACCCTAAACCGTCCCCGTCCCCTAACCCTAACCCTAGCCCGAACCCTAACCCTAACCCTTCCCCGAAGCCTGACCCTCACCCGTCCCCTAATCCTAACCCGTACGCTGACACTAACCCGCGCCCTCACACGTACGCTCCCCCTAAAGCGTTGTCGTACCCTCACCTGGACCCTAAACCGTCCCCGTCCCCTAACCCTAACCCTAGCCCGAACCCTAACCCTAACACTTCACCGAAGCCTGACCCTCACCCGTCCCCTAATCCTAACCCGTACGCTGACACTAACCCGCGCCCTCACACGTACGCTCCCCCTAAAGCGTTGTCGTACCCTCACCTGTACCCTAAACCGTCCCCGTCCCCTAACCCTAACCCTAGCCCGAACCCTAACCCTAACACTTCCCCGAAGCCTGACCCTCACCAGTCCCCTAATCCTAACCCGTACGCTGACACTAACCCGCACCCTCACACGTACGCTCCCCCTAAAGCGTTGTCGTACCCTCACCTGGACCCTAAACCGTCCCCGTCCCCTAACCCTAACCCTAGCCCGTACCCTAACCCTAACCCTTCCCCGAAGCCTGACCCTCACCCGTCCCCTAATCCTAACCCGTACGCTGACACTAACCCGCGCCCTCACACGTACGCTCCCCCTAAAGCGTTGTCGTACCCTCACCTGGACCCTAAACCGTCCCCGTCCCCTAACCCTATCCCTAGCCCGAACCCTAACCCTAACCCTTCCCCGAAGCCTGACCCTCACCCGTCCCCTAATCCTAACCCGTACGCTGACACTAACCCGCGCCCTCACACGTACGCTCCCCCTAAAGCGTTGTCGTACCCTCACCTGGACCCTAAACCGTGCCCGTCCCCTAACCCTAACCCTAGCCCGAACCCTAACCCTAACCCTTCCCCGAAGCCTGACCCTCACCCGTCCCCTAATCCTAACCCGTACGCTGACACTAACCCGCGCCCTCACACGTACGCTCCCCCTAAAGCGTTGTCGTACCCTCACCTGGACCCTAAACCGTCCCCGTCCCCTAACCCTAACCCTAGCCCGAACCCTAACCCTAACACTTCCCCGAAGCCTGACCCTCACCCGTCCCCTAATCCTAACCCGTACGCTGACACTAACCCGCGCCCTCACACGTACACTCCCCCTAAAGCGTTGTCGTACCCTCACCTGGACCCTAAACCGTCCCCGTCCCCTAACCATAACCCTAGACCGAACCCTAACCCTAACCCTTCCCCGAAGCCTGACCCTCACCCGTCCCCTAATCCTAACCCGTACGCTGACACTAACCCGCGCCCTCACACGTACGCTCCCCCTGAAGTGTTGTCATACCCTCACCTGGACCCTAAACCGTCCCCGTCCCCTAACCCTAACCCTAGCCCGAACCCTAACCCTAACCCTTCACCGAAGCCTGACCCTCACCCGTCCCCTAATCCTAACCCGTACGCTGACACTAACCCGCGCCCTCACACGTACGCTCCCCCTAAAGCGTTGTCGTACCCTCACCTGTACCCTAAACCGTCCCCGTCCCCTAACCCTAACCCTAGCCCGAACCCTAACCCTAACACTTCCCCGAAGCCTGACCCTCACCCGTCCCCTAATCCTAACCCGTACGCTGACACTAACCCGCGCCCTCACACGTACGCTCCCCCTAAAGCGTTGTCGTACCCTCACCTGGACCCTAAACCGTCCCCGTCCCCTAACCCTAACCCTAGCCCGTACCCTAACCCTAACCCTTCCCCGAAGCCTGACCCTCACCCGTCCCCTAATCCTAACCCGTACGCTGACACTAACCCGCGCCCTCACACGTACGCTCCCCCTAAAGCGTTGTCGTACCCTCACCTGGACCCTAAACCGTCCCCGTCCCCTAACCCTATCCCTAGCCCGAACCCTAACCCTAACCCTTCCCCGAAGCCTGACCCTCACCCGTCCCCTAATCCTAACCCGTACGCTGACACTAACCCGCGCCCTCACACGTACGCTCCCCCTAAAGCGTTGTCGTACCCTCACCTGGACCCTAAACCGTCCCCGTCCCCTAACCCTAACCCTAGCCCGAACCCTAACCCTAACCCTTCCCCGAAGCCTGACCCTCACCCGTCCCCTAATCCTAACCCGTACGCTGACACTAACCCGCGCCCTCACACGTACGCTCCCCCTAAAGCGTTGTCGTACCCTCACCTGGACCCTAAACCGTCCCCGTCCCCTAACCCTAACCCTAGCCGAACCCTAACCCTAACACTTCCCCGAAGCCTGACCCTCACCCGTCCCCTAATCCTAACCCGTACGCTGACACTAACCCGCGCCCTCACACGTACGCTCCCCCTAAAGCGTTGTCGTACCCTCACCTGGACCCTAAACCGTCCCCGTCCCCTAACCCTAACCCTAGACCGAACCCTAACCCTAACCCTTCCCCGAAGCCTGACCCTCACCCGTCCCCTAATCCTAACCCGTACGCTGACACTAACCCGCGCCCTCACACGTACGCTCCCCCTGAAGCGTTGTCGTACCCTCACCTGGACCCTAAACCGTCCCCGTCCCCTAACCCTAACCCTAGCCCGAACCCTAACCCTAACCCTTCCCCGAAGCCTGACCCTCACCCGTCCCCTAATCCTAACCCGTACGCTGACACTAACCCGCGCCCTCACACGTACGCTCCCCCTGAAGCGTTGTCGTACCCTCACCTGGACCCTAAACCATCCCCGTCCCCTAACCCTAACCCTAGCCCGAACCCTAACCCTAACCCTTCCCCGAAGCCTGACCCTCACCCGTCCCCTAATCCTAACCCGTACGCTGACACTAACCCGCGCCCTCACACGTATGCTCCCCCTAAAGCGTTGTCGTACCCTCACCTGGACCCTAAACCGTCCCCGTCCCCTAACCCTAACCCTAGCCCGAACCCTAACCCTAACCCTTCCCCGAAGCCTGACCCTCACCCGTCCCCTAATCCTAACCTGTACGTTGACACTAAACCGCGCCCTCACACGTACGCTCCCCCTAAAGCGTTGTCGTACCCTCACATGGACCCTAAACCGTCCCCGTCCCCTAACCCTAACCCTAGCCCGAAACCTAACCCTAACCCTTCCCCGAAGCCTGACCCTCACCCGTCCCCTAATCCTAACCCGTACGCTGACACTAACCCGCGCCCTCACACGTACGCTCCCCCTAAAGCGTTGTCGTACCCTCACCTGGACCCTAAACCTTCCCCGTCCCCTAACCCTAACCCTAGCCCGAACCCTAACCCTAACCCTTCCCCGAAGCCTGACCCTCACCCGTCCCCTAATCCTAACCCGTACGCTGACACTAACCCGCGCCCTCACACTTACGCTCCCCCTAAAGCGTTGTCGTACCCTCACTTGGACCCTAAACCGTCCCCGTCCCCTAACCCTAACCCTAGACCGAACCCTAACCCTAACCCTTCCCCGAAGCCTGACCCTCACCCGTCCCCTAATCCTAACCCGTACGCTGACACTAACCCGCGCCCTCACACGTACGCTCCCCCTAAAGCGTTGTCGTACCCTCACCTGGACCCTAAACCGTCCCCGTCCCCTAACCCTATCTCTAGCCCGAACCCTAACCCTAACCCTTCCCCGAAGCCTGACCCTCACCCGTCCCCTAATCCTAACCCGTACGCTGACACTAACCCGCGCCCTCACACGTACGCTCCCCCTAAAGCGTTGTCGTACCCTCACCTGGACCCTAAACCGTGCCCGTCCCCTAACCCTAACCCTAGCCCGAACCCTAACCCTAACCCTTCCCCGAAGCCTGACCCTCACCCGTCCCCTAATCCTAACCCGTACGCTGACACTAACCCGCGCCCTCACACGTACGCTCCCCCTAAAGCGTTGTCGTACCCTCACCTGGACCCTAAACCGTCCCCGTCCCCTAACCCTAACCCTAGCCCGAACCCTAACCCTAACCCTTCCCCGAAGCCTGACCCTCACCCGTCCCCTAATCCTAACACGTACGCTGACACTAACCCGCGCCCTCACACGTACGCTCCCCCTAAAGCGTTGTCGTACCCTCACCTGGACCCTAAACCGTCCCCGTCCCCTAACCCTAACCCTAGACCGAACCCTAACCCTAACCCTTCCCCGAAGCCTGACCCTCACCCGTCCCCTAATCCTAACCCGTACGCTGACACTAACCCGCGCCCTCACACGTATGCTCCCCCTAAAGCGTTGTCGTACCCTCACCTGGACCCTAAACCGTCCCCGTCCCCTAACCCTAACCCTAGCCCGAACCCTAACCCTAACCCTTCACCGAAGCCTGACCCTCACCCGTCCCCTAATCCTAACCCGTACGCTGACACTAACCCGCGCCCTCACACGTACGCTCCCCGTAAAGCGTTGTCGTACCCTCACCTGTACCCTAAACCGTCCCCGTCCCCTAACCCTAACCCTAGCCCGAACCCTAACCCTAACACTTCCCCGAAGCCTGACCCTCACCCGTCCCCTAATCCTAACCCGTACGCTGACACTAACCCGCGCCCTCACACGTACGCTCCCCCTAAAGCGTTGTCGTACCCTCACCTGGACCCTAAACCGTCCCCGTCCCCTAACCGTAACCCTAGCCCGTACCCTAACCCTAACCCTTCCCCGAAGCCTGACCCTCACCCGTCCCCTAATCCTAACCCGTACGCTGACACTAACCCGCGCCCTCACACGTACGCTCCCCCTAAAGCGTTGTCGTACCCTCACCTGGACCCTAAACCGTCCCCGTACCCTAACCCTATCCCTAGCCCGAACCCTAACCCTAACCCTTCCCCGAAGCCTGACCCTCACCCGTCCCCTAATCCTAACCCGTACGATGACACTAACCCGCGCCCTCACACGTACGCTCCCCCTGAAGCTTTGTCGTACCCTCACCTGGACCCTAAACCGTGCCCGTCCCCTAACCCTAACCCTAGCCCGAACCCTAACCCTAACCCTTCCCCGAAGCCTGACCCTCACCCGTCCCCTAATCCTAACCCGTACGCTGACACTAACCCGCGCCCTCACACGTACGCTCCCCCTAAAGCGTTGTCGTACCCTCACCTGGACCCTAAACCGTCCCCGTCCCCTAACCCTAACCCTAGCCCGAACCCTAACCCTAACCCTTCCCCGAAGCCTGACCCTCACCCGTCCCCTAATCCTAACCCGTACGTTGACACTAAACCGCGCCCTCACACGTACGCTCCCCCTAAAGCGTTGTCGTACCCTCACCTGGACCCTAAACCGTCCCCGTCCCCTAACCCTAACCCTAGCCCGAACCCTAACCCTAACCCTTCCCCGAAGCCTGACCCTCACCCGTCCCCTAATCCTAACCCGTACGCTGACACTAACCCGCGCCCTCACACGTACGCTCCCCCTAAAGCGTTGTCGTACCCTCACCTGGACCCTAAACCGTCCCCGTCCCCTAACCCTAACCCTAGCCCGAACCCTAACCCTAACCCTTCCCCGAAGCCTGACACTCACCCTTCCACTAATCCTAACCCGTACACAGACACTAACCCGCGCCCTCACACGTAGGCTCCCCCTAAAGCGTTGTCGTACCCTCACCTGGACCCTAAACCGTCCCCGTCCCCTAACCCTAACCTTAGCCCGAACCCTAACCCTAACACTTCCGCGAAGCCTGACCCTCACCCTTCCCCTAATCCTAACCCGTACGCTGACACTAACCCGCGCCCTCACACGTACGCTCCCCCTAGAGCGTTGTCGTACCCTCACCTGGACCCTAAACCGTCCCCGTACCCTAACCCTAACCCTAGCCCGAACCTTAACCCTAACCCTTCCCCGAAGCCTGACCCTCACCCGTCCCCTAATCCTAACCCGTACGCTGACACTAACCCGCGCCCTCACACGTACGCTCCCCCTAAAGCGTTGTCGTACCCTCACCTGGACCCTAAACCGTCCCCGTCCCCGTCCCCTAACCCTAGCCCGAACCCTAACCCTAACCCTTCCCCGAAGCCTGACCCTCACCCGTCCCCTAATCCTATCCCGTACGCTGACACTAACCCGCGCCCTCACACGTACGCTCCCCCTACAACGTTGTCGTACCCTCACCTGGACCCTAAACCGTCCCCGTTTCCTAACCCTAACCCTAGCCCGAACCCTAACCCTAACCCTTCCCCGAAGCCTGACCCTCACCCGTCCCCTAATCCTAACCCGTACGCTGACACTAACCCGCGCCCTCACACGTACGCTCCCCCTAAAGCGTTGTCGTACCCTCACCTGGACCCTAAACCGTCCCCGTCCCCTAACCCTAACCCTAGCCCGAACCCTAACCCTAACCCTTCCCCGAAGCCTGACCCTCACCCGTCCCCTAATCCTAACCCGTACGCTGACACTAACCCGCGCCCTCACACGTACGCTCCCCCTAGAGCGTTGTCGTACCCTCACCTGGACCCTAAACCGTCCCCGTCCCCTAACCCTAACCCTAGCCCGAACCTTAACCCTAACCCTTCCCCGAAGCCTGACCCTCACCCGTCCCCTAATCCTAACCTGTACGCTGACACTAACCCGCGCCCTCACACGTACGCTCCCCCTAAAGCGTTGTCGTACCCTCACCTGGACCCTAAACCGTCCCCGTCCCCTAACCCTAACCCTAGCCCGAACCCTAACCCTAACCCTTCCCCGAAGCCTGACCCTCACCCGTCCCCTAATCCTAACCCGTACGCTGACACTAACCCGCGCCCTCACACGTACGCTCCCCCTACAACGTTGTCGTACCCTCACCTGGACCCTAAACCGTCCCCGTTTCCTAACCCTAACCCTAGCCCGAACCCTAACCCTAACCCTTCCCCGAAGCCTGACCCTCACCCGTCCCCTAATCCTAACCCGTACGCTGACACTAACCCGCGCCCTCACACGTACGCTCCCCCTAAAGCGTTGTCGTACCCTCACCTGGACCCTAAATCGTCCCCGTCCCCTAACCCTAACCCTAGCCCGAACCCTAACCCTAACACTTCCCCGAAGCCTGACCCTCACCCGTCCCCTAATCCTAACCCGTACGCTGACACTAAGCCACGCCCTCACACGTACGCTCCCCCTAAAGCGTTGTCGTACCCTCACCTGGACCCTAAACCGTCCCCGTCCCCTAACCCTAACCCTAGCCCGAACCCTAACCCTAACCCTTCCCCGAAGCCTGACACTCACCCTTCCCCTAATCCTAACCCGTACACAGACACTAACGCGCGCCCTCACACGTACGCTCCCCCTAAAGCGTTGTCGTACCCTCACCTGGACCCTAAACCGTCCCCGTCCCCTAACCCTAACCTTAGCCCGAACCCTAACCCTAACACTTCCGCGAAGCCTCACCCTCACCCTTCCCCTAATCCTAACCCGTACGCTGACACTAACCCGCGCCCTCCCACGTACGCTCCCCCTAGAGCGTTGTCGTACCCTCACCTGGACCCTAAACCGTCCCCGTCCCCTAACCCTAACCCTAGCCCGAACCTTAACCCTAACCCTTCCCCGAAGCCTGACCCTCACCCGTCCCCTAATCCTAACCCGTACGCTGACACTAACCCGCGCCCTCACACGTACGCTCCCCCTAAAGCGTTGTCGTACCCTCACCTGGACCCTAAACCGTCCCCGTCCCCTAACCCTAACCCTAGCCCGAACCCTAACCCTAACCCTTCCCCGAAGCCTGACCCTCACCCGTCCCCTAATCCTATCCCGTACGCTGACACTAACCCGCGCCCTCACACGTACGCTCCCCCTACAACGTTGTCGTACTCTCACCTGGACCCTAAACCGTCCCCGTTTCCTAACCCTAACCCTAGCCCGAACCCTAACCCTAACCCTTCCCCGAAGCCTGACCCTCACCCGTCCCCTAATCCTAACCCGTACGCTGACACTAACCCGCGCCCTCACACGTACGCTCCCCCTAAAGCGTTGTCGTACCCTCACCTGGACCCTACACCGTCCCCGTCCCCTAACCCTAGCCCGAACCCTAACCCTAACCCTTCCCCGAAGCCTGACCCTCACCCGTCCCCTAATCCTAACCCGTACGCTGACACTAACCCGCGCCCTCACACGTACGCTCCCCCTAGAGCGTTGTCGTACCCTCACCTGGACCCTAAGCCGTCCCCGTCCCCTAACCCTAACCCTAGCCCGAACCCTAACCCTAACCCTTCCCCGAAGCCTGACCCTCACCCGTCCCCAATCCTAACCCGTACGCTGACACTAACCCGCGCCCTCACACGTACGCTCCCCCTAAAGCGTTGTCGTACCCTCACCTGGACCCTAAACCGTCCCCGTCCCCTAACCCTAACCCTAACCCTAACCCTAACCCTAACCCTTCCCCGAAGCCTGACCCTCACCCGTCCCCAATCCTAACCCGTACGCTGACACTAACCCGCGCCCTCACACGTACGCTCCCCCTGAAGCGTTGTCGTACCCTCACCTGGACCCTAAACCATCCCCGTCCCCTAACCCTAACCCTAGCCCGAACCCTAACCCTAACCCTTCCCCGAAGCCTGACCCTCACCCGTCCCCTAATCCTAACCCGTACGCTGACACTAACCCGCGCCCTCACACGTATGCTCCCCCTAAAGCGTTGTCGTACCCTCACCTGGACCCTAAACCGTCCCCGTCCCCTAACCCTAACCCTAGCCCGAACCCTAACCCTAACCCTTCACCGAAGCCTGACCCTCACCCGTCCCCTAATCCTAACCCGTACGCTGACACTAACCCGCGCCCTCACACGTACGCTCCCCGTAAAGCGTTGTCGTACCCTCACCTGTACCCTAAACCGTCCCCGTCCCCTAACCCTAACCCTAGCCCGAACCCTAACCCTAACACTTCCCCGAAGCCTGACCCTCACCCGTCCCCTAATCCTAACCCGTACGCTGACACTAACCCGCGCCCTCACACGTACGCTCCCCCTAAAGCGTTGTCGTACCCTCACCTGGACCCTAAACCGTCCCCGTCCCCTAACCGTAACCCTAGCCCGTACCCTAACCCTAACCCTTCCCCGAAGCCTGACCCTCACCCGTCCCCTAATCCTAACCCGTACGCTGACACTAACCCGCGCCCTCACACGTACGCTCCCCCTAAAGCGTTGTCGTACCCTCACCTGGACCCTAAACCGTCCCCGTACCCTAACCCTATCCCTAGCCCGAACCCTAACCCTAACCCTTCCCCGAAGCCTGACCCTCACCCGTCCCCTAATCCTAACCCGTACGATGACACTAACCCGCGCCCTCACACGTACGCTCCCCCTGAAGCTTTGTCGTACCCTCACCTGGACCCTAAACCGTGCCCGTCCCCTAACCCTAACCCTAGCCCGAACCCTAACCCTAACCCTTCCCCGAAGCCTGACCCTCACCCGTCCCCTAATCCTAACCCGTACGCTGACACTAACCCGCGCCCTCACACGTACGCTCCCCCTAAAGCGTTGTCGTACCCTCACCTGGACCCTAAACCGTCCCCGTCCCCTAACCCTAACCCTAGCCCGAACCCTAACCCTAACCCTTCCCCGAAGCCTGACCCTCACCCGTCCCCTAATCCTAACCCGTACGTTGACACTAAACCGCGCCCTCACACGTACGCTCCCCCTAAAGCGTTGTCGTACCCTCACCTGGACCCTAAACCGTCCCCGTCCCCTAACCCTAACCCTAGCCCGAACCCTAACCCTAACCCTTCCCCGAAGCCTGACCCTCACCCGTCCCCTAATCCTAACCCGTACGCTGACACTAACCCGCGCCCTCACACGTACGCTCCCCCTAAAGCGTTGTCGTACCCTCACCTGGACCCTAAACCGTCCCCGTCCCCTAACCCTAACCCTAGCCCGAACCCTAACCCTAACCCTTCCCCGAAGCCTGACACTCACCCTTCCACTAATCCTAACCCGTACACAGACACTAACCCGCGCCCTCACACGTAGGCTCCCCCTAAAGCGTTGTCGTACCCTCACCTGGACCCTAAACCGTCCCCGTCCCCTAACCCTAACCTTAGCCCGAACCCTAACCCTAACACTTCCGCGAAGCCTGACCCTCACCCTTCCCCTAATCCTAACCCGTACGCTGACACTAACCCGCGCCCTCACACGTACGCTCCCCCTAGAGCGTTGTCGTACCCTCACCTGGACCCTAAACCGTCCCCGTACCCTAACCCTAACCCTAGCCCGAACCTTAACCCTAACCCTTCCCCGAAGCCTGACCCTCACCCGTCCCCTAATCCTAACCCGTACGCTGACACTAACCCGCGCCCTCACACGTACGCTCCCCCTAAAGCGTTGTCGTACCCTCACCTGGACCCTAAACCGTCCCCGTCCCCTAACCCTAACCCTATCCCGAACCCTAACCCTAACCCTTCCCCGAAGCCTGACCCTCACCCGTCCCCTAATCCTAACCCGTACGCTGACACTAACCCGCGCCCTCACACGTATGCTCCCCCTAAAGCGTTGTCGTACCCTCACCTGGACCCTAAACCGTCCCCGTCCCCTAACCCTAACCCTAGCCCGAACCCTAACCCTAACCCTTCCCCGAAGCCTGACCCTCACCCGTCCCCTAATCCTAACCCGTACGCTGACACTAACCCGCGCCCTCACACGTACGCTCCCCCTAAAGCGTTGTCGTACCCTCACCTGGACCCTAAACCGTCCCCGTCCCCTAACCCTAACCCTAGCCCGAACCCTAACCCTAACCCTTCCCCGAAGCCTGACCCTCACCCGTCCCCTAATCCTAACCCGTACGCTGACACTAACCCGCGCCCTCACACGTACGCTCCCCCTAAAGCGTTGTCGTACCCTCACCTGGACCCTAAACCGTCCCCGTCCCCTAACCCTAACCCTAGCCCGAACCCTAACCCTAACCCTTCCCCGAAGCCTGACCCTCACCCGTCCCCTAATCCTAACCCGTACGCTGACACTAACCCGCGCCCTCACACGTACGCTCCCCCAAAGCGTTGTCGTACCCTCACCTGGACCCTAAACCGTCCCCGTCCCCTAACCCTAACCCTAGCCCGAACCCTAACCCTAACCCTTCCCCGAAGCCTGACCCTCACCCGTCCCATAATCCTAACCCGTACGCTGACACTAACCCGCGCCCTCACACGTACGCTCCCCCTAAAGCGTTGTCGTACCCTCACCTGGACCCTAAACCGTCCCCGTCCCCTAACCCTAACCCTAGCCCGACCCTAACCCTAACCTTTCCCCGAAGCCTGACCCTCACCCGTCCCCTAATCCTAACCCGTACGCTGACACTAACCCGCGCCCTCACACGTACGCTCCCCCTAAAGCGTTGTCGTACCCTCACCTGGACCCTAAACCGTCCCCGTCCCCTAACCCTAACCCTAGCCCGAACCCTAAACCTAACACTTCCCCGAAGCCTGACCCTCACCCGTCCCCTAATCCTAACCCGTACGCTGACACTAACCCGCGCCCTCACACGTACGCTCCCCCTAAAGCGTTGTCGTACCCTCACCTGGACCCTAAACCGTCCCCGTCCCCGTCCCCTATCCCTAGCCCGAACCCTAACCCTTACCCTTCCCCGAAGCCTGACCCTCACCCGTCCCCTAATCCTAACCCGTACGCTGACACTAACCCGCGCCCTCACACGTACGCTCCCCCTAGAGCATTGTCGTACCCTCACCTGGACCCTAAACTGTCCCCGTCCCCTAACCCTAACCCTAGCCCGAACCTTAACCCTAACCCTTCCCCGAAGCCTGACCCTCACCCGTCCCCTAATCCTAACCCGTACGCTGACACTAACCCGCGCCCTCATACGTACGCTCCCCCTAAAGCGTTGTCGTACCCTCACCTGGACCCTAAACCGTCCCCGTCCCCTAACCCTAACCCTAGCCCGAACCCTAACCCTAACCCTTCCCTGAAGCCTGACCCTCACCCGTCCCCTAATCCTAACCCGTACGCTGACACTAACCCGCGCCCTCACACGTACGCTCCCCCTACAACGTTGTCGTACCCTCACCTGGACCCTAAACCGTCCCCGTTTCCTAACCCTAACCCTAGCCCGAACCCTAACCCTAACCCTTCCCCGAAGCCTGACCCTCAGCCGTCCCCTAATCCTAACCCGTACGCTGACACTAAGCCGCGCCCTCACACGTACGCTCCCCCTAAAGCGTTGTCGTACCCTCACCTGGACCCTAAACCGTCCCCGTCCCCTAACCCTAACCCTAGCCCGAACCCTAACCCTAACCCTTCCCCGAAGCCTGACCCTCACCCGTCCCCTAATCCTAACCCGTACGCTGACACTAACCCGCGCCCTCACACGTACGCTCCCCCTAAAGCGTTGTCATACCCTCACCTGGACCCTAAACCGTCCCCGTCCCCTAACCCTAACCCTAGCCCGAACCCTAACCCTAACCCTTCCCCGAAGCCTGACCCTCACCCGTCCCCTAATCCTAACCCGTACGCTGACACTAACCCGCGCCCTCACACGTACGCTCCCCCTAAAGCGTTGTCGTACCCTCCCCTGGACCCTAAACCGTCCCCGTCCCCTAACCCTAACCCTAGCCCGAACCCTAACCCTAACCCTTCCCCGAAGCCTGACCCTCACCCGTCCCCTAATCCTAACCCGTACGCTGACACTAACCCGCGCCCTCACACGTACACTCCCCCTAAAGCGCTGTCGTACCCTCACCTGGACCCTAAACCGTCCCCGTCCCCTAACCCTAACCCTAGCCCGAACCCTAACCCTAACCCTTCCCCGAAGCCTGACCCTCACCCGTCCCCTAATCCTAACCCGTACGCTGACACTAACCCGCGCCCTCACACGTACGCTCCCCCTAAAGTGTTGTCGTACCCTCACCTGGACCCTAAACCGTCCCTGTCCCCTAACCCTAACCCTAGCCCGAAACCTAACCCTAACCCTTCCCCGAAGCCTGACCCTCACCCGTCCCCTAATCCTAACCCGTACGCTGACACTAACCCGCGCCCTCACACGTACGCTCCCCCTAAAGCGTTGTCGTACCCTCACCTGGACCCTAAACCGTCCCCGTCCCCTAACCCTAACCCTAGCCCGAACCCTAACCCTAACCCTTCCCCGAAGCCTGACCCTCACCCGTCCCCTAATCCTAACCCGTACGCTGACACTAACCCGCGCCCTCACACGTACGCTCCCCCTAAAGCGTTGTCGTACCCTCACCTGGACCCTAAACCGTCCCCGTCCCCTAACCCTAACCCTAGCCCGAACCCTAACCCTAACCCTTCCCCGAAGCCTGACCCTCACCCGTCCCCTAATCCTAACCCGTACGCTGACACTAACCCGCGCCCTCACACGTACGCTCCCCCAAAGCGTTGTCGTACCCTCACCTGGACCCTAAACCGTCCCCGTCCCCTAACCCTAACCCTAGCCCGAACCCTAACCCTAACCCTTCCCCGAAGCCTGACCCTCACCCGTCCCATAATCCTAACCCGTACGCTGACACTAACCCGCGCCCTCACACGTACGCTCCCCCTAAAGCGTTGTCGTACCCTCACCTGGACCCTAAACCGTCCCCGTCCCCTAACCCTAACCCTAGCCCGACCCTAACCCTAACCTTTCCCCGAAGCCTGACCCTCACCCGTCCCCTAATCCTAACCCGTACGCTGACACTAACCCGCGCCCTCACACGTACGCTCCCCCTAAAGCGTTGTCGTACCCTCACCTGGACCCTAAACCGTCCCCGTCCCCTAACCCTAACCCTAGCCCGAACCCTAACCCTAACACTTCCCCGAAGCCTGACCCTCACCCGTCCCCTAATCCTAACCCGTACGCTGACACTAACCCGCGCCCTCACACGTACGCTCCCCCTAAAGCGTTGTCGTACACTCACCTGGACCCTAAACCGTCCCCGTCCCCGTCCCCTATCCCTAGCCCGAACCCTAACCCTTACTCTTCCCCGAAGCCTGACCCTCACCCGTCCCCTAATCCTAACCTGTACGCTGACACTAACCCGCGCCCTCACACGTACGCTCCCCCTAGAGCATTGTCGTACCCTCACCTGGACCCTAAACCGTCCCCGTCCCCTAACCCTAACCCTAGCCCGAACCCTAACCCTAACCCTTCCCCGAAGCCTGACCCTCACCCGTCCCCTAATCCTAACCCGTACGCTGACACTAACCCGCGCCCTCACACGTACGCTCCCCCTAAAGCGTTGTCGTACCCTCACCTGGACCCTAAACCGTCCCCGTCCCCTAACCCTAACCCTAGCCCGAACCCTAACCCTAACCCTTCCCCGAAGCCTGACCCTCACCCGTCCCATAATCCTAACCCGTACGCTGACACTAACCCGCGCCCTCACACGTACGCTCCCCCTAAAGCGTTGTCGTACCCTCACCTGGACCCTAAACCGTCCCCGTCCCCTAACCCTAACCCTAGCCCGACCCTAACCCTAACCTTTCCCCGAAGCCTGACCCTCACCCGTCCCCTAATCCTAACCCGTACGCTGACACTAACCCGCGCCCTCACACGTACGCTCCCCCTAAAGCGTTGTCGTACCCTCACCTGGACCCTAAACCGTCCCCGTCCCCTAACCCTAACCCTAGCCCGAACCCTAACCCTAACACTTCCCCGAAGCCTGACCCTCACCCGTCCCCTAATCCTAACCCGTACGCTGACACTAACCCGCGCCCTCACACGTACGCTCCCCCTAAAGCGTTGTCGTACACTCACCTGGACCCTAAACCGTCCCCGTCCCCGTCCCCTATCCCTAGCCCGAACCCTAACCCTTACTCTTCCCCGAAGCCTGACCCTCACCCGTCCCCTAATCCTAACCTGTACGCTGACACTAACCCGCGCCCTCACACGTACGCTCCCCCTAGAGCATTGTCGTACCCTCACCTGGACCCTAAACCGTCCCCGTCCCCTAACCCTAACCCTAGCCCGAACCCTAACCCTAACCCTTCCCCGAAGCCTGACCCTCACCCGTCCCCTAATCCTAACCCGTACGCTGACACTAACCCGCGCCCTCACACGTACGCTCCCCCTAAAGCGTTGTCGTACCCTCACCTGGACCCTAAACCGTCCCCGTCCCCTAACCCTAACCCTAGCCCGAACCCTAACCCTAACCCTTCCCCGAAGCCTGACCCTCACCCGTCCCCAATCCTAACCCGTACGCTGACACTAACCCGCGCCCTCACACGTACGCTCCCCCTAAAGCTTTGTCGTACCCTCACCTGGACCCTATATCGTCCCCGTCCCCTAACCCTAACCCTAGCCTGAACCCTAACCCTAACCCTTCCCCGAAGCCTGACCCTCACCCGTCCCCTAATCCTAACCCGTACGCTGACACTAACCCGCGCCCTCACACGTACGCTCCCCCTAAAGCGTTGTCGTACCCTCACCTGGACCCTAAACCGTCCCCGTCCCCTAACCCTAACCCTAGCCCGACCCTAACCCTAACCTTTCCCCGAAGCCTGACCCTCACCCGTCCCCTAATCCTAACCCGTACGCTGACACTAACCCGCGCCCTCACACGTACGCTCCCCCTAAAGCGTTGTCGTACCCTCACCTGGACCCTAAACCGTCCCCGTCCCCTAACCCTAACCCTAGCCCGAACCCTAACCCTAACACTTCCCCGAAGCCTGACCCTCACCCGTCCCCTAATCCTAACCCGTACGCTGACACTAACCCGCGCCCTCACACGTACGCTCCCCCTAAAGCGTTGTCGTACACTCACCTGGACCCTAAACCGTCCCCGTCCCCGTCCCCTATCCCTAGCCCGAACCCTAACCCTTACTCTTCCCCGAAGCCTGACCCTCACCCGTCCCCTAATCCTAACCTGTACGCTGACACTAACCCGCGCCCTCACACGTACGATCCCCCTAGAGCATTGTCGTACCCTCACCTGGACCCTAAACCGTCCCCGTCCCCTAACCCTAACCCTAGCCCGAACCCTAACCCTAACCCTTCCCCGAAGCCTGACCCTCACCCGTCCCCTAATCCTAACCCGTACGCTGACACTAACCCGCGCCCTCACACGTACGCTCCCCCTAAAGCGTTGTCGTACCCTCACCTGGACCCTAAACCGTCCCCGTCCCCTAACCCTAACCCTAGCCCGAACCCTAACCCTAACCCTTCCCCGAAGCCTGACCCTCACCCGTCCCCAATCCTAACCCGTACGCTGACACTAACCCGCGCCCTCACACGTACGCTCCCCCTAAAGCTTTGTCGTACCCTCACCTGGACCCTATATCGTCCCCGTCCCCTAACCCTAACCCTAGCCTGAACCCTAACCCTAACCCTTCCCCGAAGCCTGACCCTCACCCGTCCCCTAATCCTAACCCGTACGCTGACACTAACCCGCGCCCTCACACGTACGCTCCCCCTAAAGCGTTGTCGTACCCTCACCTGGACCCTAAACCGTCCCCGTCCCCTAACCCTAACCCTATCCCGAACCCTAACCCTAACCCTTCCCCGAAGCCTGACCCTCACCCGTCCCCTAATCCTAACCCGTACGCTGACACTAACCCGCGCCCTCACACGTATGCTCCCCCTAAAGCGTTGTCGTACCCTCACCTGGACCCTAAACCGTCCCCGTCCCCTAACCCTAACCCTAGCCCGAACCCTAACCCTAACCCTTCCCCGAAGCCTGACCCTCACCCGTCCCCTAATCCTAACCCGTACGCTGACACTAACCCGCGCCCTCACACGTACGCTCCCCCTAAAGCGTTGTCGTACCCTCACCTGGACCCTAAACCGTCCCCGTCCCCTAACCCTAACCCTAGCCCGAACCCTAACCCTAACACTTCACCGAAGCCTGACCCTCACCCGTCCCCTAATCCTAACCCGTACGCTGACACTAACCAGCGCCCTCACACGTACGCTCCCCCTAAAGCGTTGTCGTACCCTCACCTGTACCCTAAACCGTCCCCGTCCCCTAACCCTAACCCTAGCCCGAACCCTAACCCTAACACTTCCCCGAAGCCTGACCCTCACCAGTCCCCTAATCCTAACCCGTACGCTGACACTAACCCGCACCCTCACACGTACGCTCCCCCTAAAGCGTTGTCGTACCCTCACCTGGACCCTAAACCGTCCCCGTCCCCTAACCCTATCCCTAGCCCGAACCCTAACCCTAACACTTCCCCGAAGCCTGACCCTCACCCGTCCCCTAATCCTAACCCGTACGCTGACACTAACCCGCGCCCTCACACGTACGCTCCCCCTAAAGCGTTGTCGTACCCTCACCTGGACCCTAAACCGTGCCCGTCCCCTAACCCTAACCCTAGCCCGAACCCTAACCCTAACCCTTCCCCGAAGCCTGACCCTCACCCGTCCCCTAATCCTAACCCGTACGCTGACACTAACCCGCGCCCTCACACGTACGCTCCCCCTAAAGCGTTGTCGTACCCTCACCTGGACCCTAAACCGTCCCCGTCCCCTAACCCTAACCCTAGCCCGAACCCTAACCCTAACACTTCCCCGAAGCCTGACCCTCACCCGTCCCCTAATCCTAACCCGTACGCTGACACTAACCCGCGCCCTCACACGTACGCTCCCCCTAAAGCGTTGTCGTACACTCACCTGGACCCTAAACCGTCCCCGTCCCCGTCCCCTATCCCTAGCCCGAACCCTAACCCTTACTCTTCCCCGAAGCCTGACCCTCACCCGTCCCCTAATCCTAACCTGTACGCTGACACTAACCCGCGCCCTCACACGTACGCTCCCCCTAGAGCATTGTCGTACCCTCACCTGGACCCTAAACCGTCCCCGTCCCCTAACCCTAACCCTAGCCCGAACCCTAACCCTAACCCTTCCCCGAAGCCTGACCCTCACCCGTCCCCTAATCCTAACCCGTACGCTGACACTAACCCGCGCCCTCACACGTACGCTCCCCCTAAAGCGTTGTCGTACCCTCACCTGGACCCTAAACCGTCCCCGTCCCCTAACCCTAACCCTAGCCCGAACCCTAACCCTAACCCTTCCCCGAAGCCTGACCCTCACCCGTCCCCAATCCTAACCCGTACGCTGACACTAACCCGCGCCCTCACACGTACGCTCCCCCTAAAGCTTTGTCGTACCCTCACCTGGACCCTATATCGTCCCCGTCCCCTAACCCTAACCCTAGCCTGAACCCTAACCCTAACCCTTCCCCGAAGCCTGACCCTCACCCGTCCCCTAATCCTAACCCGTACGCTGACACTAACCCGCGCCCTCACACGTACGCTCCCCCTAAAGCGTTGTCGTACCCTCACCTGGACCCTAAACCGTCCCCGTCCCCTAACCCTAACCCTAGCCCGACCCTAACCCTAACCTTTCCCCGAAGCCTGACCCTCACCCGTCCCCTAATCCTAACCCGTACGCTGACACTAACCCGCGCCCTCACACGTACGCTCCCCCTAAAGCGTTGTCGTACCCTCACCTGGACCCTAAACCGTCCCCGTCCCCTAACCCTAACCCTAGCCCGAACCCTAACCCTAACACTTCCCCGAAGCCTGACCCTCACCCGTCCCCTAATCCTAACCCGTACGCTGACACTAACCCGCGCCCTCACACGTACGCTCCCCCTAAAGCGTTGTCGTACACTCACCTGGACCCTAAACCGTCCCCGTCCCCGTCCCCTATCCCTAGCCCGAACCCTAACCCTTACTCTTCCCCGAAGCCTGACCCTCACCCGTCCCCTAATCCTAACCTGTACGCTGACACTAACCCGCGCCCTCACACGTACGATCCCCCTAGAGCATTGTCGTACCCTCACCTGGACCCTAAACCGTCCCCGTCCCCTAACCCTAACCCTAGCCCGAACCCTAACCCTAACCCTTCCCCGAAGCCTGACCCTCACCCGTCCCCTAATCCTAACCCGTACGCTGACACTAACCCGCGCCCTCACACGTACGCTCCCCCTAAAGCGTTGTCGTACCCTCACCTGGACCCTAAACCGTCCCCGTCCCCTAACCCTAACCCTAGCCCGAACCCTAACCCTAACCCTTCCCCGAAGCCTGACCCTCACCCGTCCCCAATCCTAACCCGTACGCTGACACTAACCCGCGCCCTCACACGTACGCTCCCCCTAAAGCTTTGTCGTACCCTCACCTGGACCCTATATCGTCCCCGTCCCCTAACCCTAACCCTAGCCTGAACCCTAACCCTAACCCTTCCCCGAAGCCTGACCCTCACCCGTCCCCTAATCCTAACCCGTACGCTGACACTAACCCGCGCCCTCACACGTACGCTCCCCCTAAAGCGTTGTCGTACCCTCACCTGGACCCTAAACCGTCCCCGTCCCCTAACCCTAACCCTATCCCGAACCCTAACCCTAACCCTTCCCCGAAGCCTGACCCTCACCCGTCCCCTAATCCTAACCCGTACGCTGACACTAACCCGCGCCCTCACACGTATGCTCCCCCTAAAGCGTTGTCGTACCCTCACCTGGACCCTAAACCGTCCCCGTCCCCTAACCCTAACCCTAGCCCGAACCCTAACCCTAACCCTTCCCCGAAGCCTGACCCTCACCCGTCCCCTAATCCTAACCCGTACGCTGACACTAACCCGCGCCCTCACACGTACGCTCCCCCTAAAGCGTTGTCGTACCCTCACCTGGACCCTAAACCGTCCCCGTCCCCTAACCCTAACCCTAGCCCGAACCCTAACCCTAACCCTTCCCCGAAGCCTGACCCTCACCCGTCCCCTAATCCTAACCCGTACGCTGACACTAACCCGCGCCCTCACACGTACGCTCCCCCTAAAGCGTTGTCGTACCCTCACCTGGACCCTAAACCGTCCCCGTCCCCTAACCCTAACCCTAGCCCGAACCCTAACCCTAACACTTCACCGAAGCCTGACCCTCACCCGTCCCCTAATCCTAACCCGTACGCTGACACTAACCAGCGCCCTCACACGTACGCTCCCCCTAAAGCGTTGTCGTACCCTCACCTGTACCCTAAACCGTCCCCGTCCCCTAACCCTAACCCTAGCCCGAACCCTAACCCTAACACTTCCCCGAAGCCTGACCCTCACCAGTCCCCTAATCCTAACCCGTACGCTGACACTAACCCGCACCCTCACACGTACGCTCCCCCTAAAGCGTTGTCGTACCCTCACCTGGACCCTAAACCGTCCCCGTCCCCTAACCCTATCCCTAGCCCGAACCCTAACCCTAACCCTTCCCCGAAGCCTGACCCTCACCCGTCCCCTAATCCTAACCCGTACGCTGACACTAACCCGCGCCCTCACACGTACGCTCCCCCTAAAGCGTTGTCGTACCCTCACCTGGACCCTAAACCGTGCCCGTCCCCTAACCCTAACCCTAGCCCGAACCCTAACCCTAACCCTTCCCCGAAGCCTGACCCTCACCCGTCCCCTAATCCTAACCCGTACGCTGACACTAACCCGCGCCCTCACACGTACGCTCCCCCTAAAGCGTTGTCGTACCCTCACCTGGACCCTAAACCGTCCCCGTCCCCTAACCCTAACCCTAGCCCGAACCCTAACCCTAACACTTCCCCGAAGCCTGACCCTCACCCGTCCCCTAATCCTAAACCGTACGCTGACACTAACCCGCGCCCTCACACGTACGCTCCCCCTAAAGCGTTGTCGTACCCTCACCTGGACCCTAAACCGTCCCCGTCCCCTAACCCTAACCCTAGACCGAACCCTAACCCTAACACTTCCCCGAAGCCTGACCCTCACCCGTCCCCTAATCCTAACCCGTACGCTGACACTAACCCGCGCCCTCACACGTACGCTCCCCCTGAAGTGTTGTCATACCCTCACCTGGACCCTAAACCGTCCCCGTCCCCTAACCCTAACCCTAGCCCGAACCCTAACCCTAACCCTTCACCGAAGCCTGACCCTCACCCGTCCCCTAATCCTAACCCGTACGCTGACACTAACCCGCGCACTCACACGTACGCTCCCCCTAAAGCGTTGTCGTACCCTCACCTGTACCCTAAACCGTCCCCGTCCCCTAACCCTAACCCTAGCCCGAACCCTAACCCTAACACTTCCCCGAAGCCTGACCCTCACCCGTCCCCTAATCCTAACCCGTACGCTGACACTAACCCGCGCCCTCACACGTACGCTCCCCCTAAAGCGTTGTCGTACCCTCACCTGGACCCTAAACCGTCCCCGTCCCCTAACCCTAACCCTAGCCCGTACCCTAACCCTAACCCTTCCCCGAAGCCTGACCCTCACCCGTCCCCTAATCCTAACCCGTACGCTGACACTAACCCGCGCCCTCACACGTACGCTCCCCCTAAAGCGTTGTCGTACCCTCACCTGGACCCTAAACCGTCCCCGTCCCCTAACCCTATCCCTAGCCCGAACCCTAACCCTAACCCTTCCCCGAAGCCTGACCCTCACCCGTCCCCTAATCCTAACCCGTACGCTGACACTAACCCGCGCCCTCACACGTACGCTCCCCCTAAAGCGTTGTCGTACCCTCACCTGGACCCTAAACCGTCCCCGTCCCCTAACCCTAACCCTAGCCCGAACCCTAACCCTAACCCTTCCCCGAAGCCTGACCCTCACCCGTCCCCTAATCCTAACCCGTACGCTGACACTAACCCGCGCCCTCACACGTACGCTCCCCCTAAAGCGTTGTCGTACCCTCACCTGGACCCTAAACCGTCCCCGTCCCCTAACCCTAACCCTAGCCGAACCCTAACCCTAACACTTCCCCGAAGCCTGACCCTCACCCGTCCCCTAATCCTAACCCGTACGCTGACACTAACCCGCGCCCTCACACGTACGCTCCCCCTAAAGCGTTGTCGTACCCTCACCTGGACCCTAAACCGTCCCCGTCCCCTAACCCTAACCCTAGACCGAACCCTAACCCTAACCCTTCCCCGAAGCCTGACCCTCACCCGTCCCCTAATCCTAACCCGTACGCTGACACTAACCCGCGCCCTCACACGTACGCTCCCCCTGAAGCGTTGTCGTACCCTCACCTGGACCCTAAACCGTCCCCGTCCCCTAACCCTAACCCTAGCCCGAACCCTAACCCTAACCCTTCCCCGAAGCCTGACCCTCACCCGTCCCCTAATCCTAACCCGTACGCTGACACTAACCCGCGCCCTCACACGTACGCTCCCCCTGAAGCGTTGTCGTACCCTCACCTGGACCCTAAACCATCCCCGTCCCCTAACCCTAACCCTAGCCCGAACCCTAACCCTAACCCTTCCCCGAAGCCTGACCCTCACCCGTCCCCTAATCCTAACCTGTACGCTGACACTAACCCGCGCCCTCACACGTACGATCCCCCTAGAGCATTGTCGTACCCTCACCTGGACCCTAAACCGTCCCCGTCCCCTAACCCTAACCCTAGCCCGAACCCTAACCCTAACCCTTCCCCGAAGCCTGACCCTCACCCGTCCCCTAATCCTAACCCGTACGCTGACACTAACCCGCGCCCTCACACGTACGCTCCCCCTAAAGCGTTGTCGTACCCTCACCTGGACCCTAAACCGTCCCCGTCCCCTAACCCTAACCCTAGCCCGAACCCTAACCCTAACCCTTCCCCGAAGCCTGACCCTCACCCGTCCCCAATCCTAACCCGTACGCTGACACTAACCCGCGCCCTCACACGTACGCTCCCCCTAAAGCTTTGTCGTACCCTCACCTGGACCCTATATCGTCCCCGTCCCCTAACCCTAACCCTAGCCTGAACCCTAACCCTAACCCTTCCCCGAAGCCTGACCCTCACCCGTCCCCTAATCCTAACCCGTACGCTGACACTAACCCGCGCCCTCACACGTACGCTCCCCCTAAAGCGTTGTCGTACCCTCACCTGGACCCTAAACCGTCCCCGTCCCCTAACCCTAACCCTATCCCGAACCCTAACCCTAACCCTTCCCCGAAGCCTGACCCTCACCCGTCCCCTAATCCTAACCCGTACGCTGACACTAACCCGCGCCCTCACACGTATGCTCCCCCTAAAGCGTTGTCGTACCCTCACCTGGACCCTAAACCGTCCCCGTCCCCTAACCCTAACCCTAGCCCGAACCCTAACCCTAACCCTTCCCCGAAGCCTGACCCTCACCCGTCCCCTAATCCTAACCCGTACGCTGACACTAACCCGCGCCCTCACACGTACGCTCCCCCTAAAGCGTTGTCGTACCCTCACCTGGACCCTAAACCGTCCCCGTCCCCTAACCCTAACCCTAGCCCGAACCCTAACCCTAACCCTTCCCCGAAGCCTGACCCTCACCCGTCCCCTAATCCTAACCCGTACGCTGACACTAACCCGCGCCCTCACACGTACGCTCCCCCTAAAGCGTTGTCGTACCCTCACCTGGACCCTAAACCGTCCCCGTCCCCTAACCCTAACCCTAGCCCGAACCCTAACCCTAACACTTCACCGAAGCCTGACCCTCACCCGTCCCCTAATCCTAACCCGTACGCTGACACTAACCAGCGCCCTCACACGTACGCTCCCCCTAAAGCGTTGTCGTACCCTCACCTGTACCCTAAACCGTCCCCGTCCCCTAACCCTAACCCTAGCCCGAACCCTAACCCTAACACTTCCCCGAAGCCTGACCCTCACCAGTCCCCTAATCCTAACCCGTACGCTGACACTAACCCGCACCCTCACACGTACGCTCCCCCTAAAGCGTTGTCGTACCCTCACCTGGACCCTAAACCGTCCCCGTCCCCTAACCCTATCCCTAGCCCGAACCCTAACCCTAACCCTTCCCCGAAGCCTGACCCTCACCCGTCCCCTAATCCTAACCCGTACGCTGACACTAACCCGCGCCCTCACACGTACGCTCCCCCTAAAGCGTTGTCGTACCCTCACCTGGACCCTAAACCGTGCCCGTCCCCTAACCCTAACCCTAGCCCGAACCCTAACCCTAACCCTTCCCCGAAGCCTGACCCTCACCCGTCCCCTAATCCTAACCCGTACGCTGACACTAACCCGCGCCCTCACACGTACGCTCCCCCTAAAGCGTTGTCGTACCCTCACCTGGACCCTAAACCGTCCCCGTCCCCTAACCCTAACCCTAGCCCGAACCCTAACCCTAACACTTCCCCGAAGCCTGACCCTCACCCGTCCCCTAATCCTAAACCGTACGCTGACACTAACCCGCGCCCTCACACGTACGCTCCCCCTAAAGCGTTGTCGTACCCTCACCTGGACCCTAAACCGTCCCCGTCCCCTAACCCTAACCCTAGACCGAACCCTAACCCTAACCCTTCCCCGAAGCCTGACCCTCACCCGTCCCCTAATCCTAACCCGTACGCTGACACTAACCCGCGCCCTCACACGTACGCTCCCCCTGAAGTGTTGTCATACCCTCACCTGGACCCTAAACCGTCCCCGTCCCCTAACCCTAACCCTAGCCCGAACCCTAACCCTAACCCTTCACCGAAGCCTGACCCTCACCCGTCCCCTAATCCTAACCCGTACGCTGACACTAACCCGCGCCCTCACACGTACGCTCCCCCTAAAGCGTTGTCGTACCCTCACCTGTACCCTAAACCGTCCCCGTCCCCTAACCCTAACCCTAGCCCGAACCCTAACCCTAACACTTCCCCGAAGCCTGACCCTCACCCGTCCCCTAATCCTAACCCGTACGCTGACACTAACCCGCGCCCTCACACGTACGCTCCCCCTAAAGCGTTGTCGTACCCTCACCTGGACCCTAAACCGTCCCCGTCCCCTAACCCTAACCCTAGCCCGTACCCTAACCCTAACCCTTCCCCGAAGCCTGACCCTCACCCGTCCCCTAATCCTAACCCGTACGCTGACACTAACCCGCGCCCTCACACGTACGCTCCCCCTAAAGCGTTGTCGTACCCTCACCTGGACCCTAAACCGTCCCCGTCCCCTAACCCTATCCCTAGCCCGAACCCTAACCCTAACCCTTCCCCGAAGCCTGACCCTCACCCGTCCCCTAATCCTAACCCGTACGCTGACACTAACCCGCGCCCTCACACGTACGCTCCCCCTAAAGCGTTGTCGTACCCTCACCTGGACCCTAAACCGTCCCCGTCCCCTAACCCTAACCCTAGCCCGAACCCTAACCCTAACCCTTCCCCGAAGCCTGACCCTCACCCGTCCCCTAATCCTAACCCGTACGCTGACACTAACCCGCGCCCTCACACGTACGCTCCCCCTAAAGCGTTGTCGTACCCTCACCTGGACCCTAAACCGTCCCCGTCCCCTAACCCTAACCCTAGCCGAACCCTAACCCTAACACTTCCCCGAAGCCTGACCCTCACCCGTCCCCTAATCCTAACCCGTACGCTGACACTAACCCGCGCCCTCACACGTACGCTCCCCCTAAAGCGTTGTCGTACCCTCACCTGGACCCTAAACCGTCCCCGTCCCCTAACCCTAACCCTAGACCGAACCCTAACCCTAACCCTTCCCCGAAGCCTGACCCTCACCCGTCCCCTAATCCTAACCCGTACGCTGACACTAACCCGCGCCCTCACACGTACGCTCCCCCTGAAGCGTTGTCGTACCCTCACCTGGACCCTAAACCGTCCCCGTCCCCTAACCCTAACCCTAGCCCGAACCCTAACCCTAACCCTTCCCCGAAGCCTGACCCTCACCCGTCCCCTAATCCTAACCCGTACGCTGACACTAACCCGCGCCCTCACACGTACGCTCCCCCTGAAGCGTTGTCGTACCCTCACCTGGACCCTAAACCATCCCCGTCCCCTAACCCTAACCCTAGCCCGAACCCTAACCCTAACCCTTCCCCGAAGCCTGACCCTCACCCGTCCCCTAATCCTAACCCGTACGCTGACACTAACCCGCGCCCTCACACGTATGCTCCCCCTAAAGCGTTGTCGTACCCTCACCTGGACCCTAAACCGTCCCCGTCCCCTAACCCTAACCCTAGCCCGAACCCTAACCCTAACCCTTCCCCGAAGCCTGACCCTCACCCGTCCCCTAATCCTAACCTGTACGTTGACACTAAACCGCGCCCTCACACGTACGCTCCCCCTAAAGCGTTGTCGTACCCTCACATGGACCCTAAACCGTCCCCGTCCCCTAACCCTAACCCTAGCCCGAAACCTAACCCTAACCCTTCCCCGAAGCCTGACCCTCACCCGTCCCCTAATCCTAACCCGTACGCTGACACTAACCCGCGCCCTCACACGTACGCTCCCCCTAAAGCGTTGTCGTACCCTCACCTGGACCCTAAACCTTCCCCGTCCCCTAACCCTAACCCTAGCCCGAACCCTAACCCTAACCCTTCCCCGAAGCCTGACCCTCACCCGTCCCCTAATCCTAACCCGTACGCTGACACTAACCCGCGCCCTCACACTTACGCTCCCCCTAAAGCGTTGTCGTACCCTCACTTGGACCCTAAACCGTCCCCGTCCCCTAACCCTAACCCTAGACCGAACCCTAACCCTAACCCTTCCCCGAAGCCTGACCCTCACCCGTCCCCTAATCCTAACCCGTACGCTGACACTAACCCGCGCCCTCACACGTACGCTCCCCCTAAAGCGTTGTCGTACCCTCACCTGGACCCTAAACCGTCCCCGTCCCCTAACCCTATCTCTAGCCCGAACCCTAACCCTAACCCTTCCCCGAAGCCTGACCCTCACCCGTCCCCTAATCCTAACCCGTACGCTGACACTAACCCGCGCCCTCACACGTACGCTCCCCCTAAAACGTTGTCGTACCCTCACCTGGACCCTAAACCGTGCCCGTCCCCTAACCCTAACCCTAGCCCGAACCCTAACCCTAACCCTTCCCCGAAGCCTGACCCTCACCCGTCCCCTAATCCTAACCCGTACGCTGACACTAACCCGCGCCCTCACACGTACGCTCCCCCTAAAGCGTTGTCGTACCCTCACCTGGACCCTAAACCGTCCCCGTCCCCTAACCCTAACCCTAGCCCGAACCCTAACCCTAACCCTTCCCCGAAGCCTGACCCTCACCCGTCCCCTAATCCTAACACGTACGCTGACACTAACCCGCGCCCTCACACGTACGCTCCCCCTAAAGCGTTGTCGTACCCTCACCTGGACCCTAAACCGTCCCCGTCCCCTAACCCTAACCCTAGACCGAACCCTAACCCTAACCCTTCCCCGAAGCCTGACCCTCACCCGTCCCCTAATCCTAACCCGTACGCTGACACTAACCCGCGCCCTCACACGTATGCTCCCCCTAAAGCGTTGTCGTACCCTCACCTGGACCCTAAACCGTCCCCGTCCCCTAACCCTAACCCTAGCCCGAACCCTAACCCTAACCCTTCACCGAAGCCTGACCCTCACCCGTCCCCTAATCCTAACCCGTACGCTGACACTAACCCGCGCCCTCACACGTACGCTCCCCGTAAAGCGTTGTCGTACCCTCACCTGTACCCTAAACCGTCCCCGTCCCCTAACCCTAACCCTAGCCCGAACCCTAACCCTAACACTTCCCCGAAGCCTGACCCTCACCCGTCCCCTAATCCTAACCCGTACGCTGACACTAACCCGCGCCCTCACACGTACGCTCCCCCTAAAGCGTTGTCGTACCCTCACCTGGACCCTAAACCGTCCCCGTCCCCTAACCGTAACCCTAGCCCGTACCCTAACCCTAACCCTTCCCCGAAGCCTGACCCTCACCCGTCCCCTAATCCTAACCCGTACGCTGACACTAACCCGCGCCCTCACACGTACGCTCCCCCTAAAGCGTTGTCGTACCCTCACCTGGACCCTAAACCGTCCCCGTACCCTAACCCTATCCCTAGCCCGAACCCTAACCCTAACCCTTCCCCGAAGCCTGACCCTCACCCGTCCCCTAATCCTAACCCGTACGATGACACTAACCCGCGCCCTCACACGTACGCTCCCCCTGAAGCTTTGTCGTACCCTCACCTGGACCCTAAACCGTGCCCGTCCCCTAACCCTAACCCTAGCCCGAACCCTAACCCTAACCCTTCCCCGAAGCCTGACCCTCACCCGTCCCCTAATCCTAACCCGTACGCTGACACTAACCCGCGCCCTCACACGTACGCTCCCCCTAAAGCGTTGTCGTACCCTCACCTGGACCCTAAACCGTCCCCGTCACCTAACCCTAACCCTAGCCCGAACCCTAACCCTAACCCTTCCCCGAAGCCTGACCCTCACCCGTCCCCTAATCCTAACCCGTACGTTGACACTAAACCGCGCCCTCACACGTACGCTCCCCCTAAAGCGTTGTCGTACCCTCACCTGGACCCTAAACCGTCCCCGTCCCCTAACCCTAACCCTAGCCCGAACCCTAACCCTAACCCTTCCCCGAAGCCTGACCCTCACCCGTCCCCTAATCCTAACCCGTACGCTGACACTAACCCGCGCCCTCACACGTACGCTCCCCCTAAAGCGTTGTCGTACCCTCACCTGGACCCTAAACCGTCCCCGTCCCCTAACCCTAACCCTAGCCCGAACCCTAACCCTAACCCTTCCCCGAAGCCTGACACTCACCCTTCCACTAATCCTAACCCGTACACAGACACTAACCCGCGCCCTCACACGTAGGCTCCCCCTAAAGCGTTGTCGTACCCTCACCTGGACCCTAAACCGTCCCCGTCCCCTAACCCTAACCTTAGCCCGAACCCTAACCCTAACACTTCCGCGAAGCCTGACCCTCACCCTTCCCCTAATCCTAACCCGTACGCTGACACTAACCCGCGCCCTCACACGTACGCTCCCCCTAGAGCGTTGTCGTACCCTCACCTGGACCCTAAACCGTCCCCGTACCCTAACCCTAACCCTAGCCCGAACCTTAACCCTAACCCTTCCCCGAAGCCTGACCCTCACCCGTCCCCTAATCCTAACCCGTACGCTGACACTAACCCGCGCCCTCACACGTACGCTCCCCCTAAAGCGTTGTCATACCCTCACCTGGACCCTAAACCGTCCCCGTCCCCGTCCCCTAACCCTAGCCCGAACCCTAACCCTAACCCTTCCCCGAAGCCTGACCCTCACCCGTCCCCTAATCCTATCCCCTACGCTGACACTAACCCGCGCCCTCACACGTACGCTCCCCCTACAACGTTGTCGTACCCTCACCTGGACCCTAAACCGTCCCCGTTTCCTAACCCTAACCCTAGCCCGAACCCTAACCCTAACCCTTCCCCGAAGCCTGACCCTCACCCGTCCCCTAATCCTAACCCGTACGCTGACACTAACCCGCGCCCTCACACGTACGCTCCCCCTAAAGCGTTGTCGTACCCTCACCTGGACCCTAAACCGTCCCCGTCCCCTAACCCTAACCCTAGCCCGAACCCTAACCCTAACCCTTCCCCGAAGCCTGACCCTCACCCGTCCCCTAATCCTAACCCGTACGCTGACACTAACCCGCGCCCTCACACGTACGCTCCCCCTAGAGCGTTGTCGTACCCTCACCTGGACCCTAAACCGTCCCCGTCCCCTAACCCTAACCCTAGCCCGAACCTTAACCCTAACCCTTCCCCGAAGCCTGACCCTCACCCGTCCCCTAATCCTAACCTGTACGCTGACACTAACCCGCGCCCTCACACGTACGCTCCCCCTAAAGCGTTGTCGTACCCTCACCTGGACCCTAAACCGTCCCCGTCCCCTAACCCTAACCCTAGCCCGAACCCTAACCCTAACCCTTCCCCGAAGCCTGACCCTCACCCGTCCCCTAATCCTAACCCGTACGCTGACACTAACCCGCGCCCTCACACGTACGCTCCCCCTACAACGTTGTCGTACCCTCACCTGGACCCTAAACCGTCCCCGTTTCCTAACCCTAACCCTAGCCCGAACCCTAACCCTAACCCTTCCCCGAAGCCTGACCCTCACCCGTCCCCTAATCCTAACCCGTACGCTGACACTAACCCGCGCCCTCACACGTACGCTCCCCCTAAAGCGTTGTCGTACCCTCACCTGGACCCTAAATCGTCCCCGTCCCCTAACCCTAACCCTAGCCCGAACCCTAACCCTAACCCTTCCCCGAAGCCTGACCCTCACCCGTCCCCTAATCCTAACCCGTACGCTGACACTAAGCCACGCCCTCACACGTACGCTCCCCCTAAAGCGTTGTCGTACCCTCACCTGGACCCTAAACCGTCCCCGTCCCCTAACCCTAACCCTAGCCCGAACCCTAACCCTAACCCTTCCCCGAAGCCTGACACTCACCCTTCCCCTAATCCTAACCCGTACACAGACACTAACGCGCGCCCTCACACGTACGCTCCCCCTAAAGCGTTGTCGTACCCTCACCTGGACCCTAAACCGTCCCCGTCCCCTAACCCTAACCTTAGCCCGAACCCTAACCCTAACACTTCCGCGAAGCCTCACCCTCACCCTTCCCCTAATCCTAACCCGTACGCTGACACTAACCCGCGCCCTCCCACGTACGCTCCCCCTAGAGCGTTGTCGTACCCTCACCTGGACCCTAAACCGTCCCCGTCCCCTAACCCTAACCCTAGCCCGAACCTTAACCCTAACCCTTCCCCGAAGCCTGACCCTCACCCGTCCCCTAATCCTAACCCGTACGCTGACACTAACCCGCGCCCTCACACGTACGCTCCCCCTAAAGCGTTGTCGTACCCTCACCTGGACCCTAAACCGTCCCCGTCCCCTAACCCTAACCCTAGCCCGAACCCTAACCCTAACCCTTCCCCGAAGCCTGACCCTCACCCGTCCCCTAATCCTATCCCGTACGCTGACACTAACCCGCGCCCTCACACGTACGCTCCCCCTACAACGTTGTCGTACTCTCACCTGGACCCTAAACCGTCCCCGTTTCCTAACCCTAACCCTAGCCCGAACCCTAACCCTAACCCTTCCCCGAAGCCTGACCCTCACCCGTCCCCTAATCCTAACCCGTACGCTGACACTAACCCGCGCCCTCACACGTACGCTCCCCCTAAAGCGTTGTCGTACCCTCACCTGGACCCTACACCGTCCCCGTCCCCTAACCCTAGCCCGAACCCTAACCCTAACCCTTCCCCGAAGCCTGACCCTCACCCGTCCCCTAATCCTAACCCGTACGCTGACACTAACCCGCGCCCTCACACGTACGCTCCCCCTAGAGCGTTGTCGTACCCTCACCTGGACCCTAAACCGTCCCCGTCCCCTAACCCTAACCCTAGCCCGAACCCTAACCCTAACCCTTCCCCGAAGCCTGACCCTCACCCGTCCCCAATCCTAACCCGTACGCTGACACTAACCCGCGCCCTCACACGTACGCTCCCCCTAAAGCGTTGTCGTACCCTCACCTGGACCCTAAACCGTCCCCGTCCCCTAACCCTAACCCTAACCCTAACCCTAACCCTAACCCTTCCCCGAAGCCTGACCCTCACCCGTCCCCAATCCTAACCCGTACGCTGACACTAACCCGCGCCCTCACACGTACGCTCCCCCTGAAGCATTGTCGTACCCTCACCTGGACCCTAAACCATCCCCGTCCCCTAACCCTAACCCTAGCCCGAACCCTAACCCTAACCCTTCCCCGAAGCCTGACCCTCACCCGTCCCCTAATCCTAACCCGTACGCTGACACTAACCCGCGCCCTCACACGTATGCTACCCCTAAAGCGTTGTCGTACCCTCACCTGGACCCTAAACCGTCCCCGTCCCCTAACCCTAACCCTAGCCCGAACCCTAACCCTAACCCTTCACCGAAGCCTGACCCTCACCCGTCCCCTAATCCTAACCCGTACGCTGACACTAACCCGCGCCCTCACACGTACGCTCCCCGTAAAGCGTTGTCGTACCCTCACCTGTACCCTAAACCGTCCCCGTCCCCTAACCCTAACCCTAGCCCGAACCCTAACCCTAACACTTCCCCGAAGCCTGACCCTCACCCGTCCCCTAATCCTAACCCGTACGCTGACACTAACCCGCGCCCTCACACGTACGCTCCCCCTAAAGCGTTGTCGTACCCTCACCTGGACCCTAAACCGTCCCCGTCCCCTAACCGTAACCCTAGCCCGTACCCTAACCCTAACCCTTCCCCGAAGCCTGACCCTCACCCGTCCCCTAATCCTAACCCGTACGCTGACACTAACCCGCGCCCTCACACGTACGCTCCCCCTAAAGCGTTGTCGTACCCTCACCTGGACCCTAAACCGTCCCCGTACCCTAACCCTATCCCTAGCCCGAACCCTAACCCTAACCCTTCCCCGAAGCCTGACCCTCACCCGTCCCCTAATCCTAACCCGTACGATGACACTAACCCGCGCCCTCACACGTACGCTCCCCCTGAAGCTTTGTCGTACCCTCACCTGGACCCTAAACCGTGCCCGTCCCCTAACCCTAACCCTAGCCCGAACCCTAACCCTAACCCTTCCCCGAAGCCTGACCCTCACCCGTCCCCTAATCCTAACCCGTACGCTGACACTAACCCGCGCCCTCACACGTACGCTCCCCCTAAAGCGTTGTCGTACCCTCACCTGGACCCTAAACCGTCCCCGTCCCCTAACCCTAACCCTAGCCCGAACCCTAACCCTAACCCTTCCCCGAAGCCTGACCCTCACCCGTCCCCTAATCCTAACCCGTACGTTGACACTAAACCGCGCCCTCACACGTACGCTCCCCCTAAAGCGTTGTCGTACCCTCACCTGGACCCTAAACCGTCCCCGTCCCCTAACCCTAACCCTAGCCCGAACCCTAACCCTAACCCTTCCCCGAAGCCTGACCCTCACCCGTCCCCTAATCCTAACCCGTACGCTGACACTAACCCGCGCCCTCACACGTACGCTCCCCCTAAAGCGTTGTCGTACCCTCACCTGGACCCTAAACCGTCCCCGTCCCCTAACCCTAACCCTAGCCCGAACCCTAACCCTAACCCTTCCCCGAAGCCTGACACTCACCCTTCCACTAATCCTAACCCGTACACAGACACTAACCCGCGCCCTCACACGTAGGCTCCCCCTAAAGCGTTGTCGTACCCTCACCTGGACCCTAAACCGTCCCCGTCCCCTAACCCTAACCTTAGCCCGAACCCTAACCCTAACACTTCCGCGAAGCCTGACCCTCACCCTTCCCCTAATCCTAACCCGTACGCTGACACTAACCCGCGCCCTCACACGTACGCTCCCCCTAGAGCGTTGTCGTACCCTCACCTGGACCCTAAACCGTCCCCGTACCCTAACCCTAACCCTAGCCCGAACCTTAACCCTAACCCTTCCCCGAAGCCTGACCCTCACCCGTCCCCTAATCCTAACCCGTACGCTGACACTAACCCGCGCCCTCACACGTACGCTCCCCCTAAAGCGTTGTCGTACCCTCACCTGGACCCTAAACCGTCCCCGTCCCCGTCCCCTAACCCTAGCCCGAACCCTAACCCTAACCCTTCCCCGAAGCCTGACCCTCACCCGTCCCCTAATCCTATCCCGTACGCTGACACTAACCCGCGCCCTCACACGTACGCTCCCCCTACAACGTTGTCGTACCCTCACCTGGACCCTAAACCGTCCCCGTTTCCTAACCCTAACCCTAGCCCGAACCCTAACCCTAACCCTTCCCCGAAGCCTGACCCTCACCCGTCCCCTAATCCTAACCCGTACGCTGACACTAACCCGCGCCCTCACACGTACGCTCCCCCTAAAGCGTTGTCGTACCCTCACCTGGACCCTAAACCGTCCCCGTCCCCTAACCCTAACCCTAGCCCGAACCCTAACCCTAACCCTTCCCCGAAGCCTGACCCTCACCCGTCCCCTAATCCTAACCCGTACGCTGACACTAACCCGCGCCCTCACACGTACGCTCCCCCTAGAGCGTTGTCGTACCCTCACCTGGACCCTAAACCGTCCCCGTCCCCTAACCCTAACCCTAGCCCGAACCTTAACCCTAACCCTTCCCCGAAGCCTGACCCTCACCCGTCCCCTAATCCTAACCCGTACGATGACACTAACCCGCGCCCTCACACGTACGCTCCCCCTAGAGCGTTGTCGTACCCTCACCTGGACCCTAAACCGTCCCCGTCCCCTAACCCTAACCCTAGCCCGAACCCTAACCCTAACCCTTCCCCGAAGCCTGACCCTCACCCGTCCCCTAATCCTAACCCGTACGCTGACACTAACCCGCGCCCTCACACGTACGCTCCCCCTACAACGTTGTCGTACCCTCACCTGGACCCTAAACCGTCCCCGTTTCCTAACCCTAACCCTAGCCCGAACCCTAACCCTAACCCTTCCCCGAAGCCTGACCCTCACCCGTCCCCTAATCCTAACCCGTACGCTGACACTAACCCGCGCCCTCACACGTACGCTCCCCCTAAAGCGTTGTCGTACCCTCACCTGGACCCTAAACCGTCCCCGTCCCCTAACCCTAACCCTAGCCCGAACCCTAACCCTAACACTTCCCCGAAGCCTGACACTCACCCGTCCCCTAATCCTAACCCGTACGCTGACACTAAGCCACGCCCTCACACGTACGCTCCCCCTAAAGCGTTGTCGTACCCTCACCTGGACCCTAAACCGTCCCCGTCCCCTAACCCTAACCCTAGCCCGAACCCTAACCCTAACCCTTCCCCGAAGCCTGACACTCACCCTTCCCCTAATCCTAACCCGTACACAGACACTAACGCGCGCCCTCACACGTACGCTCCCCCTAAAGCGTTGTCGTACCCTCACCTGGACCCTAAACCGTCCCCGTCCCCTAACCCTAACCTTAGCCCGAACCCTAACCCTAACACTTCCGCGAAGCCTCACCCTCACCCTTCCCCTAATCCTAACCCGTACGCTGACACTAACCCGCGCCCTCCCACGTACGCTCCCCCTAGAGCGTTGTCGTACCCTCACCTGGACCCTAAACCGTCCCCGTCCCCTAACCCTAACCCTAGCCCGAACCTTAACCCTAACCCTTCCCCGAAGCCTGACCCTCACCCGTCCCCTAATCCTAACCCGTACGCTGACACTAACCCGCGCCCTCACACGTACGCTCCCCCTAAAGCGTTGTCGTACCCTCACCTGGACCCTAAACCGTCCCCGTCCCCTAACCCTAACCCTAGCCCGAACCCTAACCCTAACCCTTCCCCGAAGCCTGACCCTCACCCGTCCCCTAATCCTATCCCGTACGCTGACACTAACCCGCGCCCTCACACGTACGCTCCCCCTACAACGTTGTCGTACTCTCACCTGGACCCTAAACCGTCCCCGTTTCCTAACCCTAACCCTAGCCCGAACCCTAACCCTAACCCTTCCCCGAAGCCTGACCCTCACCCGTCCCCTAATCCTAACCCGTACGCTGACACTAACCCGCGCCCTCACACGTACGCTCCCCCTAAAGCGTTGTCGTACCCTCACCTGGACCCTACACCGTCCCCGTCCCGTAACCCTAGCCCGAACCCTAACCCTAACCCTTCCCCGAAGCCTGACCCTCACCCGTCCCCTAATCCTAACCCGTACGCTGACACTAACCCGCGCCCTCACACGTACGCTCCCCCTAGAGCGTTGTCGTACCCTCACCTGGACCCTAAACCGTCCCCGTCCCCTAACCCTAACCCTAGCCCGAACCCTAACCCTAACCCTTCCCCGAAGCCTGACCCTCACCCGTCCCCAATCCTAACCCGTACGCTGACACTAACCCGCGCCCTCACACGTACGCTCCCCCTAAAGCGTTGTCGTACCCTCACCTGGACCCTAAATCGTCCCCGTCCCCTAACCCTAACCCTAGCCCGAACCCTAACCCTAACCCTTCCCCGAAGCCTGACCCTCACCCGTCCCCTAATCCTAACCCGTACGCTGACACTAACCCGCGCCCTCACACGTACGCTCCCCCTGAAGCGTTGTCGTACCCTCACCTGGACCCTAAACCGTCCCCGTCCCCTAACCCTAACCCTAGCCCGAACCCTAACCCTAACCCTTCCCCGAAGCCTGACCCTCACCCGTCCCCTAATCCTAACCCGTACGCTGACACTAACCCGCGCCCTCACACGTACGCTCCCCCTGAAGCGTTGTCGTACCCTCACCTGGACCCTAAACCATCCCCGTCCCCTAACCCTAACCCTAGCCCGAACCCTAACCCTAACCCTTCCCCGAAGCCTGACCCTCACCCGTCCCCTAATCCTAACCCGTACGCTGACACTAACCCGCGCCCTCACACGTATGCTCCCCCTAAAGCGTTGTCGTACCCTCACCTGGACCCTAAACCGTCCCCGTCCCCTAACCCTAACCCTAGCCCGAACCCTAAACCTAACCCTTCCCCGAAGCCTGACCCTCACCCGTCCCCTAATCCTAACCCGTACGTTGACACTAAACCGCGCCCTCACACGTACGCTCCCCCTAAAGCGTTGTCGTACCCTCACCTGGACCCTAAACCGTCCCCGTCCCCTAACCCTAACCCTAGCCAGAACCCTAACCCTAACCCTTCCCCGAAGCCTGACCCTCACCCGTCCCCTAATCCTAACCCGTACGCTGACACTAAGCCGCGCCCTCACACGTACGCTCCCCCTAAAGCGTTGTCGTACCCTCACCTGGACCCTAAACCGTCCCCGTCCCCTAACCCTAACCCTAGCCCGAACCCTAACTCTAACCCTTCCCCGAAGCCTGACACTCACCCTTCCACTAATCCTAACCCGTACACAGACACTAACCCGCGCCCTCACACGTACGCTCCCCCTAAAGCGTTGTCGTACCCTCACCTGGACCCTAAACCGTCCCCGTCCCCTAACCCTAACCTTAGCCCGAACCCTAACCCTAACACTTCCGCGAAGCCTGACCCTCACCCTTCCCCTAATCCTAACCCGTACGCTGACACTAACCCGCGCCCTCACACGTACGCTCCCCCTAGAGCGTTGTCGTACCCTCACCTGGACCCTAAACCGTCCCCGTCCCCTAACCCTAACCCTAGCCCGAACCTTAACCCTAACCCTTCCCCGAAGCCTGACCCTCACCCGTTCCCTAATCCTAACCCGTACGCTGACACTAACCCGCGCCCTCACACGTACGCTCCCCCTAAAGCGTTGTCGTACCCTCACCTGGACCCTAAACCGTCCCCGTCCCCTAACCCTAACCCTGGCCCGAACCCTAACCCTAACCCTTCCCCGAAGCCTGACCCTCACCCGTCCCCTAATCCTATCCCGTACGCTGACACTAACCCGCGCCCTCACACGTACGCTCCCCCTACAACGTTGTCGTACCCTCACCTGGACCCTAAACCGTCCCCGTTTCCTAACCCTAACCCTAGCCCGAACCCTAACCCTAACCCTTCCCCGAAGCCTGACCCTCACCCGTCCCCTAATCCTAACCCGTACGCTGACACTAACCCGCGCCCTCACACGTACGCTCCCCCTAAAGCGTTGTCGTACCCTCACCTGGACCCTAAACCGTCCCCGTCCCCTAAACCTAACCCTAGCCCGAACCTTAACCCTAACCCTTCCCCGAAGCCTGACCCTCACCCGTCCCCTAATCCTAACCCGTACGCTGACACTAACCCGCGCCCTCACACGTACGCTCCCCCTAAAGCGTTGTCGTACCCTCACCTGGACCCTAAACCGTCCCCGTCCCGTAACCCTAACCCTAGCCCGAACCCTAACCCTAACCCTTCCCCGAAGCCTGACCCTCACCCGTCCCCTAATCCTAACCCGTACGCTGACACTAACCCGCGCCCTCACACGTACGCTCCCCCTACAACGTTGTCGTACCCTCACCTGGACCCTAAACCGTCCCCGTTTCCTAACCCTAACCCTAGCCCGAACCCTAACCCTAACCCTTCCCCGAAGCCTGACCCTCACCCGTCCCCTAATCCTAACCCGTACGCTGACACTAACCCGCGCCCTCACACGTACGCTCCCCCTAAAGCGTTGTCGTACCCTCACCTGGACCCTAAACCGTCCCCGTCCCCTAACCCTAACCCTAGCCCGAACCCTAACCCTAACCCTTCCCCGAAGCCTGACCCTCACCCGTCCCCTAATCCTAACCCGTACGCTGACACTAAGCCACGCCCTCACACGTACGCTCCCCCTAAAGCGTTGTCGTACCCTCACCTGGACCCTAAACCGTCCCCGTCCCCTAACCCTAACCTTAGCCCGAACCCTAACCCTAACACTTCCGCGAAGCCTGACCCTCACCCTTCCCCTAATCCTAACCCGTACGCTGACACTAACCCGCGCCCTCACACGTACGCTCCCCCTAGAGCGTTGTCGTACACTCACCTGGACCCTAAACCGTCCCCGTCCCCTAACCCTAACCCTAGCCCGAACCCTAACCCTAACCCTTCCCCGAAGCCTGACCCTCACCCGTCCCCAATCCTACCCCGTACGCTGACACTAACCCGCGCCCTCACACGTACGCTCCCCCTAAAGCGTTGTCGTACCCTCACCTGGACACTAAATCGTCCCCGTCCCCTAACCCTAACCCTAGCCCGAACCCTAACCCTAACCCTTCCCCGAAGCCTGACCCTCACCCGTCCCCTAATCCTAACCCGTACGCTGACACTAACCCGCGCCCTCACACGTACGCTCCCCCTAAAGCGTTGTCGTACCCTCACCTGGACCCTAAACCGTCCCCGTCCCCTAACCCTAACCCTAGCCCGAACCCTAACCCTAACCCTTCCCCGAAGCCTGACCCTCACCCGTCCCCTAATCCTAACCCGTACGCTGACACTAACCCGCGCCCTCACACGTATGCTCCCCCTAAAGCGTTGTCGTACCCTCACCTGGACCCTAAACCGTCCCCGTCCCCTAACCCTAACCCTAGCCCGAACCCTAACCCTAACCCTTCCCCGAAGCCTGACCCTCACCCGTCCCCTAATCCTAACCCGTACACTGACACTAACCCGCGCCCTCACACGTACGCTCCCCCTAAAGCGTTGTCGTACCCTCACCTGGACCCTAAACCGTCCCCGTCCCCTAACCCTAACCCTAGCCTGAACCCTAACCCTAACCCTTCCCCGAAGCCTGACCCTCACCCGTCCCCTAATCCTAACCCGTACGCTGACACTAACCCGCGCCCTCACACGTACGCTCCCCCTAAAGCGTTGTTGTACCCTCACCTGGACCCTAAACCGTCCCCGTCCCCTAAGCCTAACCCTAGCCCGTACCCTAACCCTAACCCTTCACCGAAGCCTGACCCTCACCAGTCCCCTAATCCTAACCCGTACGCTGACACTAACCCGCGCCCTCACACGTACGCTCCCCCTAAAGCGTTGTCGTACCCTCACCTGTACCCTAAACCGTCCCCGTCCCCGTCCCCTAACCCTAGCCCGAACCCTAACCCTAACACTTCCCCGAAGCCTGACCCTCACCCGTCCCCTAATCCTAACCCGTACGCTGACACTAACCCGCGCCCTCACACGTACGCTCCCCCTAAAGCGTTGTCGTACCCTCACCTGGACCCTAAACCGTCCCCGTCCCCTAACCCTAACCCTAGCCCGTACCCTAACCCTAACCCTTCCCCGAAGCCTGACCCTCACCCGACCCCTAATCCTAACCCGTACGCTGACAGTAACCCGCGCCCTCACACGTACGCTCCCCCTAAAGCGTTGTCGTACCCTCACCTGGACCCTAAACCGTCCCCGTCCCCTAACCCTATCCCTAGCCCGAACCCTAACCCTAACCCTTCCCCGAAGCCTGACCCTCACCCGTCCCCTAATCCTAACCCGTACGCTGACACTAACCCGCGCCCTCACACGTACGCTCCCCCTAAAGCGTTGTCGTACCCTCACCTGGACCCTAAACCGTGCCCGTCCCCTAACCCTAACCCTAGCCCGAACCCTAACCCTAACCCTTCCCCGAAGCCTGACCCTCACCCGTCCCCTAATCCTAACCCGTACGCTGACACTAACCCGCGCCCTCACACGTACGCTCCCCCTACAACGTTGTCGTACCCTCACCTGGACCCTAAACCGTCCCCGTTTCCTAACCCTAACCCTAGCCCGAACCCTAACCCTAACCCTTCCCCGAAGCCTGACCCTCACCCGTCCCCTAATCCTAACCCGTACGCTGACACTAACCCGCGCCCTCACACGTACGCTCCCCCTAAAGCGTTGTCGTACCCTCACCTGGACCCTAAACCGTCCCCGTCCCCTAACCCTAACCCTAGCCCGAACCCTAACCCTAACCCTTCCCCGAAGCCTGACCCTCACCCGTCCCCTAATCCTAACCCGTACGCTTACACTAAGCCACGCCCTCACACGTACGCTCCCCCTAAAGCGTTGTCGTACCCTCACCTGGACCCTAAACCGTCCCCGTCCCCTAACCCTAACCCTAGCCCGAACCCTAACCCTAACCCTTCCCCGAAGCCTGACACTCACCCTTCCCCTAATCCTAACCCGTACACAGACACTAACCCGCGCCCTCACACGTACGCTCCCCCTAAAGCGTTGTCGTACCCTCACCTGGACCCTAAACCGTCCCCGTCCCCTAACCCTAACCTTAGCCCGAACCCTAACCCTAACACTTCCGCGAAGCCTGACCCTCACCCTTCCCCTAATCCTAACCCGTACGCTGACACTAACCCGCGCCCTCACACGTACGCTCCCCCTAGAGCGTTGTCGTACCCTCACCTGGACCCTAAACCGTCCCCGTCCCCTAACCCTAACCCTAGCCCGAACCTTAACCCTAACCCTTCCCCGAAGCCTGACCCTCACCCGTCCCCTAATCCTAAACCATACGCTGACACTAACCCGCGCCCTCACACGTACGCTCCCCCTAAAGCGTTGTCGTACCCTCACCTGGACCCTAAACCGTCCCCGTCCCCTAACCCTAACCCTAGCCCGAACCCTAACCCTAACCCTTCCCCGAAGCCTGACCCTCACCCGTCCCCTAATCCTAACCCGTACGCTGACACTAACCCGCGCCCTCACACGTACGCTCCCCCTAAAGCGTTGTCGTACCCTCACCTGGACCCTACACCGTCCCCGTCCCCTAACCCTAACCCTAGCCCGAACCCTAACCCTAACCCTTCCCCGAACCCTGACCCTCACCCGTCCCCTAATCCTAACCCGTACGCTGACATTAACCCGCGCCCTCACACGTACGCTCCCCCTAGAGCGTTGTCGTACCCTCACCTGGACCCTAAACCGTCCCCGTCCCCTAACCCTAACCCTAGCCCGAACCTTAACCCTAACCCTTCCCTGAAGCCTGACCCTCACCCGTCCCCTAATCCTAACCCGTACGCTGACACTAACCCGCGCCCTCACACGTACGCTCCCCCTAAAGCGTTGTCGTACCCTCACCTGGACCCTAAACCGTCCCCGTCCCCTAACCCTAACCCTAGCCCGAACCCTAACCCTAACCCTTCCCCGAAGCCTGACCCTCACCCGTCCCCTAATCCTAACCCGTACGCTGACACTAACCCGCGCCCTCACACGTACGCTCCCCCTACAACGTTGTCGTACCCTCACCTGGACCCTAAACCGTCCCCGTTTCCTAACCCTAACCCTAGCCCGAACCCTAACCCTAACCCTTTCCCGAAGCCTGACCCTCACCCGTCCCCTAATCCTAACCCGTACGCTGACACTAACCCGCGCCCTCACACGTACGCTCCCCCTAAAGCGTTGTCGTACCCTCACCTGGACCCTAAACCGTCCCCGTCCCCTAACCCTAACCCTAGCCCGAACCCTAACCCTAACCCTTCCCCGAAGCCTGACCCTCACCCGTCCCCTAATCCTAACCCGTACGCTGACACTAAGCCGCGCCGTCACACGTACGCTCCCCCTAAAGCGTTGTCGTACCCTCACCTGGACCCTAAACCGTCCCCGTCCCCTAACCCTAACCCTAGCCCGAACCCTAACCCTAACCCTTCCCCGAAGCCTGACACTCACCCTTCCCCTAATCCTAACCCGTACACAGACACTAACCCGCGCCCTCACACGTACGCTCCCCCTAAAGCGTTGTCGTACCCTCACCTGGACCCTAAACCGTCCCTGTCCCCTAACCCTAACCTTAGCCCGAACCCTAACCCTAACACTTCCGCGAAGCCTGACCCTCACCCTTCCCCTAATCCTAACCCGTACGCTGACACTAACCCGCGCCCTCACACGTACGCTCCCCCTAGAGCGTTGTCGTACCCTCACCTGGACCCTAAACCGTCCCCGTCCCCTAACCCTAACCCTAGCCCAAACCTTAACCCTAACCCTTCCCCGAAGCCTGACCCTCACCCGTCCCCTAATCCTAACCCGTACGCTGACACTAACCCGCGCCCTCACACGTACGCTCCCCCTAAAGCGTTGTCGTACCCTCACCTGGACCCTAAACCGTCCCCGTCCCCTAACCCTAACCCTAGCCCGAACCCTAACCCTAACACTTCCCTGAAGCCTGACCCTCACCCGTCCCCTAATCCTATCCCGTACGCTGACACTAACCCGCGCCCTCACACGTACGCTCCCCCTACAACGTTGTCGTACCCTCACCTGGACCCTAAACCGTCCCCGTTTCCTAACCCTAACCCTAGCCCGAACCCTAACCCTAACCCTTCCCCGAAGCCTGACCCTCACCCGTCCCCTAATCCTAAACCGTACGCTGACACTAACCCGCGCCCTCACACGTACGCTCCCCCTAAAGCGTTGTCGTACCCTCACCTGGACCCTAAACCGTCCCCGTCCCCTAACCCTAACCCTAGCCCGAACCCTAACCCTAACCCTTCCCCGAAGCCTGACCCTCACCCGTCCCCTAATCCTAACCCGTACGCTGACACTAAGCCGCGCCCTCACACGTACGCTCCCCCTAAAGCGTTGTCGTACCCTCACCTGGACCCTAAACCGTCCCCGTCCACTAACCCTAACCCTAGCCCGAACCCTAACCCTAACCCTTCCCCGAAGCCTGACCCTCACCCGTCCCCTAATCCTAACCCGTACGCTGACACTAACCCGCGCCCTCACACGTACGCTCCCCCTAAAGCGTTGTCGTACCCTCACCTGGACCCTAAACCGTCCCCGTCCCCTAACCCTAACCCTAGCCCGAACCCTAACCCTAACCCTTCCCCGAAGCCTGACCCTCACCCGTCCCCTAATCCTAACCCGTACGCTGACACTAAGCCGCGCCCTCACATGTACGCTCCCCCTAAAGCGTTGTCGTACCCTCACCTGGACCCTAAACCGTGCCCGTCCCCTAACCCTAACCCTAGCCCGAACCCTAACCCTAACCCTTCCCCGAAGCCTGACCCTCACCCGTCCCCTAATCCTAACCCGTACGCTGACACTAACCCGCGCCCTCACACGTACGCTCCCCCTAAAGCGTTGTCGTACCCTCACCTGGACCCTAAACCGTCCCCGTCCCCTAACCCTAACCCTAGCCCGAACCCTAACCCTAACCCTTCCCCGAAGCCTGACCCTCACCCGTCCCCTAATCCTAACCCGTACGTTGACACTAAACCGCGCCCTCACACGTACGCTCCCCCTAAAGCGTTGTCGTACCCTCACCTGGACCCTAAACCGTCCCCGTCCCCTAACCCTAACCCTAGCCCGAACCCTAACCCTAACCCTTCCCCGAAGCCTGACCCTCACCCGTCCCCTAATCCTAACCCGTACGCTGACACTAACCCGCGCCCTCACACGTACGCTCCCCCTAAAGCGTTGTCGTACCCTCACCTGGACCCTAAACCGTCCCCGTCCCCTAACCCTAACCCTAGCCCGAACCCTAACCCTAACCCTTCCCCGAAGCCTGACACTCACCCTTCCACTAATCCTAACCCGTACACAGACACTAACCCGCGCCCTCACACGTAGGCTCCCCCTAAAGCGTTGTCGTACCCTCACCTGGACCCTAAACCGTCCCCGTCCCCTAACCCTAACCTTAGCCCGAACCCTAACCCTAACACTTCCGCGAAGCCTGACCCTCACCCTTCCCCTAATCCTAACCCGTACGCTGACACTAACCCGCGCCCTCACACGTACGCTCCCCCTAGAGCGTTGTCGTACCCTCACCTGGACCCTAAACCGTCCCCGTACCCTAACCCTAACCCTAGCCCGAACCTTAACCCTAACCCTTCCCCGAAGCCTGACCCTCACCCGTCCCCTAATCCTAACCCGTACGCTGACACTAACCCGCGCCCTCACACGTACGCTCCCCCTAAAGCGTTGTCGTACCCTCACCTGGACCCTAAACCGTCCCCGTCCCCGTCCCCTAACCCTAGCCCGAACCCTAACCCTAACCCTTCCCCGAAGCCTGACCCTCACCCGTCCCCTAATCCTATCCCGTACGCTGACACTAACCCGCGCCCTCACACGTACGCTCCCCCTACAACGTTGTCGTACCCTCACCTGGACCCTAAACCGTCCCCGTTTCCTAACCCTAACCCTAGCCCGAACCCTAACCCTAACCCTTCCCAGAAGCCTGACCCTCACCCGTCCCCTAATCCTAACCCGTACGCTGACACTAACCCGCGCCCTCACACGTACGCTCCCCCTAAAGCGTTGTCGTACCCTCACCTGGACCCTAAACCGTCCCCGTCCCCTAACCCTAACCCTAGCCCGAACCCTAACCCTAACCCTTCCCCGAAGCCTGACCCTCACCCGTCCCCTAATCCTAACCCGTACGCTGACACTAACCCGCGCCCTCACACGTACGCTCCCCCTAGAGCGTTGTCGTACCCTCACCTGGACCCTAAACCGTCCCCGTCCCCTAACCCTAACCCTAGCCCGAACCTTAACCCTAACCCTTCCCCGAAGCCTGACCCTCACCCGTCCCCTAATCCTAACCTGTACGCTGACACTAACCCGCGCCCTCACACGTACGCTCCCCCTAAAGCGTTGTCGTACCCTCACCTGGACCCTAAACCGTCCCCGTCCCCTAACCCTAACCCTAGCCCGAACCCTAACCCTAACCCTTCCCCGAAGCCTGACCCTCACCCGTCCCCTAATCCTAACCCGTACGCTGACACTAACCCGCGCCCTCACACGTACGCTCCCCCTACAACGTTGTCGTACCCTCACCTGGACCCTAAACCGTCCCCGTTTCCTAACCCTAACCCTAGCCCGAACCCTAACCCTAACCCTTCCCCGAAGCCTGACCCTCACCCGTCCCCTAATCCTAACCCGTACGCTGACACTAACCCGCGCCCTCACACGTACGCTCCCCCTAAAGCGTTGTCGTACCCTCACCTGGACCCTAAATCGTCCCCGTCCCCTAACCCTAACCCTAGCCCGAACCCTAACCCTAACACTTCCCCGAAGCCTGACCCTCACCCGTCCCCTAATCCTAACCCGTACGCTGACACTAAGCCACGCCCTCACACGTACGCTCCCCCTAAAGCGTTGTCGTACCCTCACCTGGACCCTAAACCGTCCCCGTCCCCTAACCCTAACCCTAGCCCGAACCCTAACCCTAACCCTTCCCCGAAGCCTGACACTCACCCTTCCCCTAATCCTAACCCGTACACAGACACTAACGCGCGCCCTCACACGTACGCTCCCCCTAAAGCGTTGTCGTACCCTCACCTGGACCCTAAACCGTCCCCGTCCCCTAACCCTAACCCTAGCCCGAACCCTAACCCTAACCCTTCCCCGAAGCCTGACCCTCACCCGTCCCCTAATCCTATCCCGTACGCTGACACTAACCCGCGCCCTCACACGTACGCTCCCCCTACAACGTTGTCGTACCCTCACCTGGACCCTAAACCGTCCCCGTTTCCTAACCCTAACCCTAGCCCGAACCCTAACCCTAACCCTTCCCCGAAGCCTGACCCTCACCCGTCCCCTAATCCTAACCCGTACGCTGACACTAACCCGCGCCCTCACACGTACGCTCCCCCTAGAGCGTTGTCGTACCCTCACCTGGACCCTAAACCGTCCCCGTCCCCTAACCCTAACCCTAGCCCGAACCCTAACCCTAACCCTTCCCCGAAGCCTGACCCTCACCCGTCCCCAATCCTAACCCGTACGCTGACACTAACCCGCGCCCTCACACGTACGCTCCCCCTAAAGCGTTGTCGTACCCTCACCTGGACCCTAAATCGTCCCCGTCCCCTAACCCTAACCCTAGCCCGAACCCTAACCCTAACCCTTCCCCGAAGCCTGACCCTCACCCGTCCCCTAATCCTAACCCGTACGCTGACACTAACCCGCGCCCTCACACGTACGCTCCCCCTGAAGCGTTGTCGTACCCTCACCTGGACCCTAAACCGTCCCCGTCCCCTAACCCTAACCCTAGCCCGAACCCTAACCCTAACCCTTCCCCGAAGCCTGACCCTCACCCGTCCCCTAATCCTAACCCGTACGCTGACACTAACCCGCGCCCTCACACGTACGCTCCCCCTGAAGCGTTGTCGTACCCTCACCTGGACCCTAAACCATCCCCGTCCCCTAACCCTAACCCTAGCCCGAACCCTAACCCTAACCCTTCCCCGAAGCCTGACCCTCACCCGTCCCCTAATCCTAACCCGTACGCTGACACTAACCCGCGCCCTCACACGTATGCTCCCCCTAAAGCGTTGTCGTACCCTCACCTGGACCCTAAACCGTCCCCGTCCCCTAACCCTAACCCTAGCCCGAACCCTAAACCTAACCCTTCCCCGAAGCCTGACCCTCACCCGTCCCCTAATCCTAACCCGTACGTTGACACTAAACCGCGCCCTCACACGTACGCTCCCCCTAAAGCGTTGTCGTACCCTCACCTGGACCCTAAACCGTCCCCGTCCCCTAACCCTAACCCTAGCCCGAACCCTAACCCTAACCCTTCCCCGAAGCCTGACCCTCACCCGTCCCCTAATCCTAACCCGTACGCTGACACTAAGCCGTGCCCTCACACGTACGCTCCCCCTAAAGCGTTGTCGTACCCTCACCTGGACCCTAAACCGTCCCCGTCCCCTAACCCTAACCCTAGCCCGAACCCTAACTCTAACCCTTCCCCGAAGCCTGACACTCACCCTTCCACTAATCCTAACCCGTACACAGACACTAACCCGCGCCCTCACACGTACGCTCCCCCTAAAGCGTTGTCGTACCCTCACCTGGACCCTAAACCGTCCCCGTCCCCTAACCCTAACCTTAGCCCGAACCCTAACCCTAACACTTCCGCGAAGCCTGACCCTCACCCTTCCCCTAATCCTAACCCGTACGCTGACACTAACCCGCGCCCTCACACGTACGCTCCCCCTAGAGCGTTGTCGTACCCTCACCTGGACCCTAAACCGTCCCCGTTTCCTAACCCTAACCCTAGCCCGAACCTTAACCCTAACCCTTCCCCGAAGCCTGACCCTCACCCGTTCCCTAATCCTAACCCGTACGCTGACACTAACCCGCGCCCTCACACGTACGCTCCCCCTAAAGCGTTGTCGTACCCTCACCTGGACCCTAAACCGTCCCCGTCCCCTAACCCTAACCCTAGCCCGAACCCTAACCCTAACCCTTCCCCGAAGCCTGACCCTCACCCGTCCCCTAATCCTAACCCGTACGCTGACACTAACCCGCGCCCTCACACGTACGCTCCCCCTAGAGCGTTGTCGTACCCTCACCTGGACCCTAAACCGTCCCCGTCCCCTAAACCTAACCCTAGCCCGAACCTTAACCCTAACCCTTCCCCGAAGCCTGACCCTCACCCGTCCCCTAATCCTAACCCGTACGCTGACACTAACCCGCGCCCTCACACGTACGCTCCCCCTAAAGCGTTGTCGTACCCTCACCTGGACCCTAAACCGTCCCCGTCCCGTAACCCTAACCCTAGCCCGAACCCTAACCCTAACCCTTCCCCGAAGCCTGACCCTCACCCGTCCCCTAATCCTAACCCGTACGCTGACACTAACCCGCGCCCTCACACGTACGCTCCCCCTACAACGTTGTCGTACCCTCACCTGGACCCTAAACCGTCCCCGTCCCCTAACCCTAACCTTAGCCCGAACCCTAACCCTAACACTTCCGCGAAGCCTGACCCTCACCCTTCCCCTAATCCTAACCCGTACGCTGACACTAACCCGCGCCCTCACACGTACGCTCCCCCTAAAGCGTTGTCGTACCCTCACCTGGACCCTAAACCGTCCCCGTCCCCTAACCCTAACCCTAGCCCGAACCCTAACCCTAACCCTTCCCCGAAGCCTGACCCTCACCCGTCCCCTAATCCTAAACCGTACGCTGACACTAACCCGCGCCCTCACACGTACGCTCCCCCTAAAGCGTTGTCGTACCCTCACCTGGACCCTAAACCGTCCCCGTCCCCTAACCCTAACCCTAGCCCGAACCCTAACCCTAACCCTTCACCGAAGCCTGACCCTCACCAGTCCCCTAATCCTAACCCGTACGCTGACACTAACCCGCGCCCTCACACGTACGCTCCCCCTAAAGCGTTGTCGTACCCTCACCTGTACCCTAAACCGTCCCCGTCCCCGTCCCCTAACCCTAGCCCGAACCCTAACCCTAACACTTCCCCGAAGCCTGACCCTCACCCGTCCCCTAATCCTAACCCGTACGCTGACACTAACCCGCGCCCTCACACGTACGCTCCCCCTAAAGCGTTGTCGTACCCTCACCTGGACCCTAAACCGTGCCCGTCCCCTAACCCTAACCCTAGCCCGAACCCTAACCCTAACCCTTCCCCGAAGCCTGACCCTCACCCGTCCCCTAATCCTAACCCGTACGCTGACACTAACCCGCGCCCTCACACGTACGCTCCCCCTACAACGTTGTCGTACCCTCACCTGGACCCTAAACCGTCCCCGTTTCCTAACCCTAACCCTAGCCCGAACCCTAACCCTAACCCTTCCCCGAAGCCTGACCCTCACCCGTCCCCTAATCCTAACCCGTACGCTGACACTAACCCGCGCCCTCACACGTACGCTCCCCCTAAAGCGTTGTCGTACCCTCACCTGGACCCTAAACCGTCCCCGTCCCCTAACCCTAACCCTAGCCCGAACCCTAACCCTAACCCTTCCCCGAAGCCTGACCCTCACCCGTCCCCTAATCCTAACCCGTACGCTTACACTAAGCCACGCCCTCACACGTACGCTCCCCCTAAAGCGTTGTCGTACCCTCACCTGGACCCTAAACCGTCCCCGTCCCCTAACCCTAACCCTAGCCCGAACCCTAACCCTAACCCTTCCCCGAAGCCTGACACTCACCCTTCCCCTAATCCTAACCCGTACACAGACACTAACCCGCGCCCTCACACGTACGCTCCCCCTAAAGCGTTGTCGTACCCTCACCTGGACCCTAAACCGTCCCCGTCCCCTAACCCTAACCTTAGCCCCACCCCTAACCCTAACACTTCCGCGAAGCCTGACCCTCACCCTTCCCCTAATCCTAACCCGTACGCTGACACTAACCCGCGCCCTCACACGTACGCTCCCCCTAGAGCGTTGTCGTACCCTCACCTGGACCCTAAACCGTCCCCGTCCCCTAACCCTAACCCTAGCCCGAACCTTAACCCTAACCCTTCCCCGAAGCCTGACCCTCACCCGTCCCCTAATCCTAAACCGTACGCTGACACTAACCCGCGCCCTCACACGTACGCTCCCCCTAAAGCGTTGTCGTACCCTCACCTGGACCCTAAACCGTCCCCGTCCCCTAACCCTAACCCTAGCCCGAACCCTAACCCTAACCTTTCCCCGAAGCCTGACCCTCACCCGTCCCCTAATCCTAACCCGTACGCTGACACTAACCCGCGCCCTCACACGTACGCTCCCCCTAAAGCGTTGTCGTACCCTCACCTGGACCCTACACCGTCCCCGTCCCCTAACCCTAACCCTAGCCCGAACCCTAACCCTAACCCTTCCCCGAACCCTGACCCTCACCCGTCCCCTAATCCTAACCCGTACGCTGACATTAACCCGCGCCCTCACACGTACGCTCCCCCTAGAGCGTTGTCGTACCCTCACCTGGACCCTAAACCGTCCCCGTCCCCTAACCCTAACCCTAGCCCGAACCTTAACCCTAACCCTTCCCTGAAGCCTGACCCTCACCCGTCCCCTAATCCTAACCCGTACGCTGACACTAACCCGCGCCCTCACACGTACGCTCCCCCTAAAGCGTTGTCGTACCCTCACCTGGACCCTAAACCGTCCCCGTCCCCTAACCCTAACCCTAGCCCGAACCCTAACCCTAACCCTTCCCCGAAGCCTGACCCTCACCCGTCCCCTAATCCTAACCCGTACGCTGACACTAACCCGCGCCCTCACACGTACGCTCCCCCTACAACGTTGTCGTACCCTCACCTGGACCCTAAACCGTCCCCGTTTCCTAACCCTAACCCTAGCCCGAACCCTAACCCTAACCCTTTCCCGAAGCCTGACCCTCACCCGTCCCCTAATCCTAACCCGTACGCTGACACTAACCCGCGCCCTCACACGTACGCTCCCCCTAAAGCGTTGTCGTACCCTCACCTGGACCCTAAACCGTCCCCGTCCCCTAACCCTAACCCTAGCCCGAACCCTAACCCTAACCCTTCCCCGAAGCCTGACCCTCACCCGTCCCCTAATCCTAACCCGTACGCTGACACTAAGCCGCGCCCTCACACGTACGCTCCCCCTAAAGCGTTGTCGTACCCTCACCTGGACCCTAAACCGTCCCCGTCCCCTAACCCTAACCCTAGCCCGAACCCTAACCCTAACCCTTCCCCGAAGCCTGACACTCACCCTTCCCCTAATCCTAACCCGTACACAGACACTAACCCGCGCCCTCACACGTACGCTCCCCCTAAAGCGTTGTCGTACCCTCACCTGGACCCTAAACCGTCCCCGTCCCCTAACCCTAACCTTAGCCCGAACCCTAACCCTAACACTTCCGCGAAGCCTGACCCTCACCCTTCCCCTAATCCTAACCCGTACGCTGACACTAACCCGCGCCCTCACACGTACGCTCCCCCTAGAGCGTTGTCGTACCCTCACCTGGACCCTAAACCGTCCCCGTCCCGTAACCCTAACCCTAGCCCGAACCTTAACCCTAACCCTTCCCCGAAGCCTGACCCTCACCCGTCCCCTAATCCTAACCCGTACGCTGACACTAACCCGCGCCCTCACACGTACGCTCCCCCTAAAGCGTTGTCGTACCCTCACCTGGACCCTAAACCGTCCCCGTCCCCTAACCCTAACCCTAGCCCGAACCCTAACCCTAACCCTTCCCCGAAGCCTGACCCTCACCCGTCCCCTAATCCTATCCCGTACGCTGACACTAACCCGCGCCCTCACACGTACGCTCCCCCTACAACGTTGTCGTACCCTCACCTGGACCCTAAACCGTCCCCGTTTCGTAACCCTAACCCTAGCCCGAACCCTAACCCTAACCCTTCCCCGAAGCCTGACCCTCACCCGTCCCCTAATCCTAACCCGTACGCTGACACTAACCCGCGCCCTCACACGTACGCTCCCCCTAAAGCGTTGTCGTACCCTCACCTGGACCCTAAACCGTCCCCGTCCACTAACCCTAACCCTAGCCCGAACCCTAACCCTAACCCTTCCCCGAAGCCTGACCCTCACCCGTCCCCTAATCCTAACCCGTACGCTGACACTAACCCGCGCCCTCACACGTACGCTCCCCCTAAAGCGTTGTCGTACCCTCACCTGGACCCTAAACCGTCCCCGTCCCCTAACCCTAACCCTAGCCCGAACCCTAACCCTAACCCTTCCCCGAAGCCTGACCCTCACCCGTCCCCTAATCCTAACCCGTACGCTGACACTAAGCCGCGCCCTCACATGTACGCTCCCCCTAAAGCGTTGTCGTACCCTCACCTGGACCCTAAACCGTCCCCGTCCCCTAACCCTAACCCTAGCCCGAACCCTAACTCTAACCCTTCCCCGAAGCCTGACACTCACCCTTCCACTAATCCTAACCCGTACACAGACACTAACCCGCGCCCTCACACGTACGCTCCCCCTAAAGCGTTGTCGTACCCTCACCTGGACCCTAAACCGTCCCCGTCCCCTAACCCTAACCTTAGCCCGAACCCTAACCCTAACACTTCCGCGAAGCCTGACCCTCACCCTTCCCCTAATCCTAACCCGTACGCTGACACTAACCCGCGCCCTCACACGTACGCTCCCCCTAGAGCGTTGTCGTACCCTCACCTGGACCCTAAACCGTCCCCGTCCCCTAACCCTAACCCTAGCCCGAACCTTAACCCTAACCCTTCCCCGAAGCCTGACCCTCACCCGTTCCCTAATCCTAACCCGTACGCTGACACTAACCCGCGCCCTCACACGTACGCTCCCCCTAAAGCGTTGTCGTACCCTCACCTGGACCCTAAACCGTCCCCGTCCCCTAACCCTAACCCTAGCCCGAACCCTAACCCTAACCCTTCCCCGAAGCCTGACCCTCACCCGTCCCCTAATCCTATCCCGTACGCTGACACTAACCCGCGCCCTCACACGTACGCTCCCCCTACAACGTTGTCGTACCCTCACCTGGACCCTAAACCGTCCCCGTTTCCTAACCCTAACCCTAGCCCGAACCCTAACCCTAACCCTTCCCCGAAGCCTGACCCTCACCCGTCCCCTAATCCTAACCCGTACGCTGACACTAACCCGCGCCCTCACACGTACGCTCCCCCTAAAGCGTTGTCGTACCCTCACCTGGACCCTAAACCGTCCCCGTCCCCTAACCCTAACCCTAGCCCGAACCCTAACCCTAACCCTTCCCCGAAGCCTGACCCTCACCCGTCCCCTAATCCTAACCCGTACGCTGACACTAACCCACGCCCTCACACGTACGCTCCCCCTACAACGTTGTCGTACCCTCACCTGGACCCTAAACCGTCCCCGTTTCCTAACCCTAACCCTAGCCCGAACCCTAACCCTAACCCTTCCCCGAAGCCTGACCCTCACCCGTCCCCTAATCCTAACCCGTACGCTGACACTAACCCGCGCCCTCACACGTACGCTCCCCCTAAAGCGTTGTCGTACCCTCACCTGGACCCTAAACCGTCCCCGTCCCCTAACCCTAACCCTAGCCCGAACCCTAACCCTAACCCTTCCCCGAAGCCTGACCCTCACCCGTCCCCTAATCCTAACCCGTACGCTGACACTAAGCCACGCCCTCACACGTACGCTCCCCCTAAAGCGTTGTCGTACCCTCACCTGGACCCTAAACCGTCCCCGTCCCCTAACCCTAACCTTAGCCCGAACCCTAACCCTAACACTTCCGCGAAGCCTGACCCTCACCCTTCCCCTAATCCTAACCCGTACGCTGACACTAACCCGCGCCCTCACACGTACGCTCCCCCTAGAGCGTTGTCGTACCCTCACCTGGACCCTAAACCGTCCCCGTCCCCTAACCCTAACCCTAGCCCGAACCCTAACCCTAACCCTTCCCCGAAGCCTGACCCTCACCCGTCCCCAATCCTAACCCGTACGCTGACACTAACCCGCGCCCTCACACGTACGCTCCCCCTAAAGCGTTGTCGTACCCTCACCTGGACCCTAAATCGTCCCCGTCCCCTAACCCTAACCCTAGCCCGAACCCTAACCCTAACCCTTCCCCGAAGCCTGACCCTCACCCGTCCCCTAATCCTAACCCGTACGCTGACACTAACCCGCGCCCTCACACGTACGCTCCCCCTAAAGCGTTGTCGTACCCTCACCTGGACCCTAAACCGTCCCCGTCCCCTAACCCTAACCCTAGCCCGAACCCTAACCCTAACCCTTCCCCGAAGCCTGACCCTCACCCGTCCCCTAATCCTAACCCGTACGCTGACACTAACCCGCGCCCTCACACGTATGCTCCCCCTAAAGCGTTGTCGTACCCTCACCTGGACCCTAAACCGTCCCCGTCCCCTAACCCTAACCCTAGCCCGAACCCTAACCCTAACCCTTCCCCGAAGCCTGACCCTCACCCGTCCCCTAATCCTAACCCGTACGCTGACACTAACCCGCGCCCTCACACGTACGCTCCCCCTAAAGCGTTGTCGTACCCTCACCTGGACCCTAAACCGTCCCCGTCCCCTAACCCTAACCCTAGCCCGAACCTTAACCCTAACCCTTCCCTGAAGCCTGACCCTCACCCGTCCCCTAATCCTAACCCGTACGCTGACACTAACCCGCGCCCTCACACGTACGCTCCCCCTAAAGCGTTGTCGTACCCTCACCTGGACCCTAAACCGTCCCCGTCCCCTAACCCTAACCCTAGCCCGAACCCTAACCCTAACCCTTCCCCGAAGCCTGACCCTCACCCGTCCCCTAATCCTAACCCGTACGCTGACACTAACCCGCGCCCTCACACGTACGCTCCCCCTACAACGTTGTCGTACCCTCACCTGGACCCTAAACCGTCCACGTTTCCTAACCCTAACCCTAGCCCGAACCCTAACCCTAACCCTTTCCCGAAGCCTGACCCTCACCCGTCCCCTAATCCTAACCCGTACGCTGACACTAACCCGCGCCCTCACACGTACGCTCCCCCTAAAGCGTTGTCGTACCCTCACCTGGACCCTAAACCGTCCCCGTCCCCTAACCCTAACCCTAGCCCGAACCCTAACCCTAACCCTTCCCCGAAGCCTGACCCTCACCCGTCCCCTAATCCTAACCCGTACGCTGACACTAAGCCGCGCCCTCACACGTACGCTCCCCCTAAAGCGTTGTCGTACCCTCACCTGGACCCTAAACCGTCCCCGTCCCCTAACCCTAACCCTAGCCCGAACCCTAACCCTAACCCTTCCCCGAAGCCTGACACTCACCCTTCCCCTAATCCTAACCCGTACACAGACACTAACCCGTGCCCTCACACGTACGCTCCCCCTAAAGCGTTGTCGTACCCTCACCTGGACCCTAAACCGTCCCCGTCCCCTAACCCTAACCTTAGCCCGAACCCTAACCCTAACACTTCCGCGAAGCCTGACCCTCACCCTTCCCCTAATCCTAACCCGTACGCTGACACTAACCCGCGCCCTCACACGTACGCTCCCCCTAGAGCGTTGTCGTACCCTCACCTGGACCCTAAACCGTCCCCGTCCCCTAACCCTAACCCTAGCCCGAACCTTAACCCTAACCCTTCCCCGAAGCCTGACCCTCACCCGTCCCCTAATCCTAACCCGTACGCTGACACTAACCCGCGCCCTCACACGTACGCTCCCCCTAAAGCGTTGTCGTACCCTCACCTGGACCCTAAACCGTCCCCGTCCCCTAACCCTAACCCTAGCCCGAACCCTAACCCTAACCCTTCCCCGAAGCCTGACCCTCACCCGTCCCCTAATCCTATCCCGTACGCTGACACTAACCCGCGCCCTCACACGTACGCTCCCCCTACAACGTTGTCGTACCCTCACCTGGACCCTAAACCGTCCCCGTTTCCTAACCCTAACCCTAGCCCGAACCCTAACCCTAACCCTTCCCCGAAGCCTGACCCTCACCCGTCCCCTAATCCTAAACCGTACGCTGACACTAACCCGCGCCCTCACACGTACGCTCCCCCTAAAGCGTTGTCGTACCCTCACCTGGACCCTAAACCGTCCCCGTCCCCTAACCCTAACCCTAGCCCGAACCCTAACCCTAACCCTTCCCCGAAGCCTGAGCCTCACCCGTCCCCTAATCCTAACCCGTACGCTGACACTAAGCCGCGCCCTCACACGTACGCTCCCCCTAAAGCGTTGTCGTACCCTCACCTGGACCCTAAACCGTCCCCGTCCCCTAACCCTAACCCTAGCCCGAACCCTAACCCTAACCCTTCCCCGAAGCCTGACCCTCACCCGTCCCCTAATCCTAACCCGTACGCTGACACTAACCCGCGCCCTCACACGTACGCTCCCCCTAAAGCGTTGTCGTACCCTCACCTGGACCCTAAACCGTCCCCGTCCCCTAACCCTAACCCTAGCCCGAACCCTAACCCTAACACTTCCCCGAAGCCTGACCCTCACCCGTCCCCTAATCCTAACCCGTACGCTGACACTAACCCGCGCCCTCACACGTACGCTCCCCCTAAAGCGTTGTCGTACCCTCACCTGGACCCTAAACCGTCCCCGTCCCCTAACCCTAACCCTAGCCCGAACCCTAACCCTAACACTTCCCCGAAGCCTGACCCTCACCCGTCCCCTAATCCTAACCCGTACGCTGACACTAACCCGCGCCCTCACAGGTACGCTCCCCCTAAAGCGTTGTCGTACCCTCACCTGGACCCTAAACCGTCCCCGTCCCCTAACCCTAACCCTAGCCCGAACCCTAACCCTAACCCTTCCCCGAAGCCTGACCCTCACCCGTCCCCAATCCTAACCCGTACGCTGACACTAACCCGCGCCCTCACACGTACGCTCCCCCTAAAGCGTTGTCGTACCCTCACCTGGACCCTAAATCGTCCCCGTCCCCTAACACTAACCCTAGCCCGAACCCTAACCCTAACCCTTCCCCGAAGCCTGACCCTCACACGTCCCCTAATCCTAACCCGTACGCTGACACTAACCCGCGCCCTCACACGTACGCTCCCCCTAAAGCGTTGTCGTACCCTCACCTGGACCCTAAACCGTCCCCATCCCCTAACCCTAACCCTAGCCCGAACCCTAACCCTAACCCTTCCCCGAAGCCTGACCCTCACCCGTCCCCTAATCCTAACCCGTACGCTGACACTAACCCGCGCCCTCACACGTACGCTCCCCCTAAAGCGTTGTCGTACCCTCACCTGGACCCTAAACCGTCCCCGTCCCCTAAACCTAACCCTAGCCCGAACCCTAACCCTAACCCTTCCCCGAAGCCTGACCCTCACCCGTCCCCTAATCCTAACCCGTACGCTGACACTAACCCGCGCCCTCACACGTACGCTCCCCCTAAAGCGTTGTCGTACCCTCACCTGGACCGTAAACCGTCCCCGTCCCCTAACCCTAACCCTAGCCCGAACCCTAACCCTAGCCCTTCCCCGAAGCCTGACCCTCACCTCTCCCCTAATCCTAACCCGTACGCTGACACTAACCCACGCCCTCACACGTACGCTCCCCCTAAAGCGTTGTCGTACCCTCACCTGGACCCTAAACCGTCCCCGTCCCCGTCCCCTAACCCTAGCCCGAACCCTAACCCTAACCCTTCCCCGAAGCCTGACCCTCACCCGTCCCCTAATCCTAACCCGTACGCTGACACTAACCCGCGCCCTCACACGTACGCTCTCCCTAAAGCGTTGTCGTACCCTCACCTGGACCCTAAACCGTCCCCGTCCCCTAACCCTAACCCTAGCCCGAACCCTAACCCTAACCCTTCCCCGAAGCCTGACCCTCACCCGTCCCCTAATCCTAACCCGTACGCTGACACTAAGCCGCGCCCTCACACGTACGCTCCCCCTAAAGTGTTGTCGTACCCTCACCTGGACCCTAAACCGTCCCCGTCCCCTAACCCTAACCCTAGCCTGAACCCTAACCCTAACCCTTCCCCGAAGCCTGACACTCACCCTTCCCCTAATCCTAACCCGTACGCTGACACTAACCCGCGCCCTCACACGTACGTTCCCCCTAAAGCGTTGTCGTACCCTCACCTGGACCCTAAACCGTCCCCGTCCCCTAACCCTAACCTTAGCCCGAACCCTAACCCTAACACTTCCGCGAAGCCTGACCCTCACCCTTCCCCTAATCCTAACCCGCACGCTGACACTAACCCGCGCCCTCACACGTACGCTCCCCCTAGAGCGTTGTCGTATCTTCACCTGGACCCTAAACCGTCCCCGTCCCCTAACCCTAACCCTAGCCCGAACCTTAACCCTAACCCTTCCCCGAAGTCTGACCCTCACCCGTCCCCTAATCCTAATCCGTACGCTGACACTAACCCACGCCCTCACACGTACGCTCCCCCTAGAGCGTTGTCGTACCCTCACCTGGACCCTAAACCGTCCCCGTCCCCTAACCCTAACCCTAGCCCGAACCCTAACCCTAACCCTTCCCCGAAGCCTGACCCTCACCCGTCCCCTAATCCTAACCCGTACGCTGACACTAACCCGCGCCCTCACACGTACGCTCCCCCTACAACGTTGTCGTACCCTCACCTGGACCCTAAACCGTCCCCGTTTCCTAACCCTAACCCTAGCCCGAACCCTAACCCTAACCCTTCCCCGAAGCCTGACCCTCACCCGTCCCCTAATCCTAACCCGTACGCTGACACTAAACCGCGCCCTCACACGTACGCTCCCCCTAAAGCGTTGTCGTACCCTCACCTGGACCCTAAACCGTCCCCGTCCCCTAACCCTAACCCTAGCCCGAACCCTAACCCTAACCCTTCCCCGAAGCCTGACCCTCACCCGTCCCCTAATCCTAACCCGTACGCTGACACTAACCCGCGCCCTCACACGTACGCTCCCCCTAAAGCGTTGTCGTACCCTCACCTGGACCCTAAACCGTCCCCGTCCCCTAACCCTAACCCTAGCCCGTACCCTAATCCTAACCCTTCCCCGAAGCCTGACCCTCACCCGTCCCCTAATCCTAACCCGTACGCTGACACTAACCCGCGCCCTCACACGTACGCTCCCCCTAAAGCGTTGTCGTACCCTCACCTGGACCCTAAACCGTCCCCGTCCCCTAACCCTATCCTTAGCCCGAACGCTAACCCTAACCCTTCCCCGAAGCCTGACCCTCACCCGTCCCCTAATCCTAACCCGTACGCTGACACTAACCCGCGCCCTCACACGTACGCTCCCCCTAAAGCGTTGTCGTACCCTCACCTGGACCCTAAACCGTGCCCGTCCCCTAACCCTAACCCTAGCCCGAACCCTAACCCTAACACTTCCGCGAAGCCTGACCCTCACCCTTCCCCTAATCCTAACCCGTACGCTGACACTAACCCGCGCCCTCACACGTACGCTCCCCCTAGAGCGTTGTCGTACCCTCACCTGGACCCTAAACCGTCCCCGTCCCCTAACCCTAACCCTAGCCCGAACCCTAACCCTAACCCTTCCCCGAAGCCTGACCCTCACCCGTCCCCTAATCCTAACCCGTACGCTGACACTAACCCGCGCCCTCACACGTACGCTCCCCCTACAACGTTGTCGTACCCTCACCTGGACCCTAAATCGTCCCCGTCCCCTAACCCTAACCCTAGCCCGAACCCTAACCCTAACCCTTCCCCGAAGCCTGACCCTCACCCGTCCCCTAATCCTAACCCGTACGCTGACACTAACCCGCGCCCTCACACGTACGCTCCCCCTAAAGCGTTGTCGTACCCTCACCTGGACCCTAAACCGTCCCCGTCCCCTAACCCTAACCCTAGCCCGAACCCTAACCCTAACCCTTCCCCGAAGCCTGACCCTCACCCGTCCCCTAATCCTAACCCGTACGCTGACACTAAGCCGCGCCCTCACACGTACGCTCCCCCTAAAGCGTTGTCGTACCCTCACCTGGACCCTAAACCGTCCCCGTCCCCTAACCCTAACCCTAGCCCGAACCCTAACCCTAACCCTTCCCCGAAGCCTGACACTCACCCTTCCCCTAATCCTAACCCGTACACAGACACTAACCCGCGCCCTCACACGTACGCTCCCCCTAAAGCGTTGTCGTACCCTCACCTGGACCCTAAACCGTCCCCGTCCCCTAACCCTAACCTTAGCCCGACCCTAACCCTAACACTTCCGCGAAGCCTGACCCTCACCCTTCCCCTAATCCTAACCCGTACGCTGACACTAACCCGCGCCCTCACACGTACGCTCCCCCTAGAGCGTTGTCGTACCCTCACCTGGACCCTAAACCGTCCCCGTCCCCTAACCCTAACCCTAGCCCGAACCTTAACCCTAACCCTTCCCCGAAGCCTGACCCTCACCCGTCCCCTAATCCTAACCCGTACGCTGACACTAACCCGCGCCCTCACACGTACGCTCCCCCTAAAGCGTTGTCGTACCCTCACCTGGACCCTAAACCGTCCCCGTCCCCTAACCCTAACCCTAGCCCGAACCCTAACCCTAACACTTCCCCGAAGCCTGACCCTCACCCGTCCCCTAATCCTATCCCGTACGCTGACACTAACCCGCGCCCTCACACGTACGCTCCCCCTACAACGTTGTCGTACCCTCACCTGGACCCTAAACCGTCCCCGTTTCCTAACCCTAACCCTAGCCCGAACCCTAACCCTAACCCTTCCCCGAAGCCTGACCCTCACCCGTCCCCTAATCCTAAACCGTACGCTGACACTAACCCGCGCCCTCACACGTACGCTCCCCCTAAAGCGTTGTCGTACCCTCACCTGGACCCTAAACCGTCCCCGTCCCCTAACCCTAACCCTAGCCCGAACCCTAACCCTAACCCTTCCCCGAAGCCTGAGCCTCACCCGTCCCCTAATCCTAACCCGTACGCTGACACTAAGCCACGCCCTCACACGTACGCTCCCCCTAAAGCGTTGTCGTACCCTCACCTGGACCCTAAACCGTCCCCGTCCCCTAACCCTAACCCTAGCCCGAACCCTAACCCTAACCCTTCCCCGAAGCCTGACCCTCACCCGTCCCCTAATCCTAACCCGTACGCTGACACTAACCCGCGCCCTCACACGTACGCTCCCCCTAAAGCGTTGTCGTACCCTCACCTGGACCCTAAACCGTCCCCGTCCCCTAAACCTAACCCTAGCCCGAACCCTAACCCTAACCCTTCCCCGAAGCCTGACCCTCACCCGTCCCCTAATCCTAACCCGTACGCTGACACTAACCCGCGCCCTCACACGTACGCTCCCCCTAAAGCGTTGTCGTACCCTCACCTGGACCCTAAACCGTCCCCGTCCCCTAACCCTAACCCTAGCCCGAACCCTAACCCTAACACTTCCCCGAAGCCTGACCCTCACCCGTCCCCTAATCCTAACCCGTACGCTGACACTAACCCGCGCCCTCACACGTACGCTCCCCCTAAAGCGTTGTCGTACCCTCACCTGGACCCTAAACCGTCCCCGTCCCCTAACCCTAACCCTAGCCCGAACCCTAACCCTAACCCTTCCCCGAAGCCTGACCCTCACCCGTCCCCAATCCTAACCCGTACGCTGACACTAACCCGCGCCCTCACACGTACGCTCCCCCTAAAGCGTTGTCGTACCCTCACCTGGACCCTAAATCGTCCCCGTCCCCTAACACTAACCCTAGCCCGAACCCTAACCCTAACCCTTCCCCGAAGCCTGACTCTCACACGTCCCCTAATCCTAACCCGTACGCTGACACTAACCCGCGCCCTCACACGTACGCTCCCCCTAAAGCGTTGTCGTACCCTCACCTGGACCCTAAACCGTCCCCATCCCCTAACCCTAACCCTAGCCCGAAGCCTAACCCTAACACTTCCCCGAAGCCTGACCCTCACCCGTCCCCTAATCCTAACCCGTACGCTGACACTAACCCGCGCCCTCACACGTACGCTCCCCCTAAAGCGTTGTCGTACCCTCACCTGGACCCTAAACCGTCCCCGTCCCCTAAACCTAACCCTAGCCCGAACCCTAACCCTAACCCTTCCCCGAAGCCTGACCCTCACCCGTCCCCTAATCCTAACCCGTACGCTGACACTAACCCGCGCCCTCACACGTACGCTCCCCCTAAAGCGTTGTCGTACCCTCACCTGGACCCTAAACCGTCCCCGTCCCCTAACCCTAACCCTAGCCCGAACCCTAACCCTAACCCTTCCCCGAAGCCTGACCCTCACCCGTCCCCTAATCCTAACCCGTACGCTGACACTAACCCACGCCCTCACACGTACGCTCCCCCTAAAGCGTTGTCGTACCCTCACCTGGACCGTAAACCGTCCCCGTCCCCTAACCCTAACCCTAGCCCGAACCCTAACCCTAGCCCTTCCCCGAAGCCTGACCCTCACCTCTCCCCTAATCCTAACCCGTACGCTGACACTAACCCACGCCCTCACACGTACGCTCCCCCTAAAGCGTTGTCGTACCCTCACCTGGACCCTAAACCGTCCCCGTCCCCGTCCCCTAACCCTAGCCCGAACCCTAACCCTAACCCTTCCCCGAAGCCTGACCCTCACCCGTCCCCTAATCCTAACCCGTACGCTGACACTAACCCGCGCCCTCACACGTACGTTCTCCCTAAAGCGTTGTCGTACCCTCACCTGGACCCTAAACCGTCCCCGTCCCCTAACCCTAACCCTAGCCCGAACCCTAACCCTAACCCTTCCCCGAAGCCTGACCCTCACCCGTCCCCTAATCCTAACCCGTACGCTGACACTAAGCCGCGCCCTCACACGTACGCTCCCCCTAAAGTGTTGTCGTACCCTCACCTGGACCCTAAACCGTCCCCGTCCCCTAACCCTAACCCTAGCCTGAACCCTAACCCTAACCCTTCCCCGAAGCCTGACACTCACCCTTCCCCTAATCCTAACCCGTACGCTGACACTAACCCGCGCCCTCACACGTACGTTCCCCCTAAAGCGTTGTCGTACCCTCACCTGGACCCTAAACCGTCCCCGTCCCCTAACCCTAACCTTAGCCCGAACCCTAACCCTAACACTTCCGCCAAGCCTGACCCTCACCCTTCCCCTAATCCTAACCCGCACGCTGACACTAACCCGCGCCCTCACACGTACGCTCCCCCTAGAGCGTTGTCGTATCTTCACCTGGACCCTAAACCGTCCCCGTCCCCTAACCCTAACCCTAGCCCGAACCTTAACCCTAACCCTTCCCCGAAGTCTGACCCTCACCCGTCCCCTAATCCTAACCCGTACGCTGACACTAACCCACGCCCTCACACGTACGCTCCCCCTAGAGCGTTGTCGTACCCTCACCTGGACCCTAAACCGTCCCCGTCCCCTAACCCTAACCCTAGCCCGAACCCTAACCCTAACCCTTCCCCGAAGCCTGACCCTCACCCGTCCCCTAATCCTAACCCGTACGCTGACACTAACCCGCGCCCTCACACGTACGCTCCCCCTACAACGTTGTCGTACCCTCACCTGGACCCTAAACCGTCCCCGTTTCCTAACCCTAACCCTAGCCCGAACCCTAACCCTAACCCTTCCCCGAAGCCTGACCCTCACCCGTCCCCTAATCCTAACCCGTACGCTGACACTAACCCGCGCCCTCACACGTACGCTCCCCCTAAAGCGTTGTCGTACCCTCACCTGGACCCTAAACCGTCCCCGTCCCCTAACCCTAACCCTAGCCCGAACCCTAACCCTAACCCTTCCCCGAAGCCTGACCCTCACCCGTCCCCTAATCCTAACCCGTACGCTGACACTAACCCGCGCCCTCACACGTACGCTCCCCCTAAAGCGTTGTCGTACCCTCACCTGGACCCTAAACCGTCCCCGTCCCCTAACCCTAACCCTAGCCCGTACCCTAATCCTAACCCTTCCCCGAAGCCTGACCCTCACCCGTCCCCTAATCCTAACCCGTACGCTGACACTAACCCGCGCCCTCACACGTACGCTCCCCCTAAAGCGTTGTCGTACCCTCACCTGGACCCTAAACCGACCCCGTCCCCTAACCCTATCCTTAGCCCGAACGCTAACCCTAACCCTTCCCCGAAGCCTGACCCTCACCCGTCCCCTAATCCTAACCCGTACGCTGACACTAACCCGCGCCCTCACACGTACGCTCCCCCTAAAGCGTTGTCGTACCCTCACCTGGACCCTAAACCGTGCCCGTCCCCTAACCCTAACCCTAGCCCGAAACCTAACCCTAACCCTTCCCCGAAGCCTGACCCTCACCCGTCCCCTAATCCTAACCCGTACGCTGACACTAACCCGCGCCCTCACACGTACGCTCCCCCTAAAGCGTTGTCGTACCCTCACCTGGACCCTAAACCGTCCCCGTCCCCTAACCCTAACCCTAGCCCGAACCCTAACCCTAACCCTTCCCCGAAGCCTGACCCTCACCCGTCCCCTAATCCTAACCCGTACGCTGACACTAACCCGCGCCCTCACACGTACGCTCCCCCTAAAGCGTTGTCGTACCCTCACCTGGACCCTAAACCGTCCCCGTCCCCTAACCCTAACCCTAGCCCGAACCCTAACCCTAACTCTTCCCCGAAGCCTGACCCTCACCCGTCCCATAATCCTAACCCGTACGCTGACACTAACCCGCGCCCTCACACGTACGCTCCCCCTAAAGCGTTGTCGTACCCTCACCTGGACGCTAAACCGTCCCCGTCCCCTAACCCTAACACTAGCCCGAACCCTAACCCTAACCCTTCCCCGAAGCCTGACCCTCACCCGTCCCCTAATCCTAACCCGTACGCTGACACTAACCCGCCCCCTCGCACGTACGCTCCCCCTACAACGTTGTCGTACCCTCACCTGGACCCTAAACCGTCCCCGTTTCCTAACCCTAATCCTAGCCCGAACCCTAACCCTAACCCTTCCCCGAAGCCTGACCCTCACACGTCCCCTAATCCTAACCCGTACGCTGACACTAACCCGCGCCCTCACACGTACGCTCCCCCTAAAGCGTTGTCGTACCCTCACCTGGACCCTAAACCGTCCCCGTCCCCTAACCCTAACCCTAGCCCGTACCCTAACCCTAACCCTTCCCCGAAGCCTGACCCTCACCCGTCCCCTAATCCTAACCCGTACGCTGACACTAACCCGCGCCCTCACACGTACGCTCCCCCTAAAGCGTTGTCGTACCCTCACCTGGACCCTAAACCGTCCCCGTCCCCTAACCCTAACCCTAGCCCGAACCCTAACCCTAACCCTTCCCCGAAGCCTGACCCTCACCCGTCCCCTAATCCTAACCCGTACGCTGACACTAACCCGCGCCCTCACACGTACGCTCCCCCTAAAGCGTTGTCGTACCCTCACCTGGACCCTAAACCGTCCCCGTCCCCTAACCCTAACCCTAGCCCGAACCCTAACCCTAACCCTTCCCCGAAGCCTGACACTCACCCGTTCCCTAATCCTAACCCGTACGCTGACACTAACCCGCGCCCTCACACGTACGCTCCCCCTAAAGCGTTGTCCTACCCTCACCTGGACCCTAAACCGTCCCCGTTTCCTAACCCTAACCCTAGCCCGAACCCTAACCCTAACACTTCCCCGAAGCCTGACCCTCACCCGTCCCCTAATCCTAACCCGTACGCTGACACTAACCCGCGCCCTCACACGTACGCTCCCCCTAAAGCGTTGTCGTACCCTCACCTGGACCCTAAACCGTCCCCGTCCCCTAACCCTAACCCTAGCCCGAACCCTAACCCTAACCCTTCCCCGAAACCTGACCCTCACCCGTCCCATTAATCCTAACCCGTACGCTGACACTAACCCGCGCCCTCACACGTACGCTCCCCCTAAAGCGTTGTCGTACCCTCACCTGGACCCTAAACCGTCCCCGTCCCCTAACCCTAACCCTAGCCCGAACCCTAACCCTAACCCTTCCCCGAAGCCTGACACTCACCCGTCCCCTAATCCTAACCCGTACGCTGACACTAACCCGCGCCCTCACACGTACGCTCCCCCTAAAGCGTTGTCGTACCCTCACCTGGACCCTAAACCGTCCCCGTCCCCAAACCCTAACCCTAGCCCGAACCCTAACCCTAACACTTCCCCGAAGCCTGACCCTCACCCGTCCCCTAATCCTAACCCGTACGCTGACACTAACCCGCGCCCTCACACGTACGCTCCCCCTAAAGCGTTGTCGTACCCTCACCTGGACCCTAAACCTTCCCCGTCCCCTAACCCTAACACTAGACCGAACCCTAACCCTAACCCTTCCCCGAAGCCTGACCCTCACCCGTCCCCTAATCCTAACCCGTACGCTGACACTAACCCGCGCCCTCACACGTACGCTCCCCCTAAAGCGTTGTCGTACCCTCACCTGGACCCTAAACCGTCCCCGTCCCCTAACCCTAACCCTAGCCCGAACCCTAACCCTAACCCTTCCCCGAAGCCTGACCCTCACCCGTCCCCTAATCCTAACCCGTACGCTTACACTAACCCGCGCCCTCACACGTACGCTCCCCCTAAAGCGTTGTCGTACCCTCACCTGGACCCTAAACCGTCCCCTTCTCCTAACCCTAACCCTAGCCCGAACCCTAACCGTAACACTTCCCCGAAGCCTGACCCTCACCCGTCCCCTAATCCTAACCCGTACGCTGACACTAACCCGCGCCCTCACACGTACGCTCCCCCTAAAGCGTTGTCGTACCCTCACCTGGACCCTAAACCGTCCCCGTCCCCTAACCCTAACCCTAGCCCGAACCCTAACCCTAACCCTTCCCCGAAGCCTGACCCTCACCCGTCCCCTAATCCTAACCCGTACGCTGACACTAACCCGCGCCCTCACATGTACGCTCCCCCTAAAGCGTTGTCGTACCCTCACCTGGACCCTAAACCTTCCCCGTCCCCTAACCCTAACCCTAGACCGAACCCTAACCCTAACACTTCCCCGAAGCCTGACCCTCACCCGTCCCCTAATCCTAACCCGTACGCTGACACTAACCCGCGCCCTCACACGTACGCTCCCCCTACAGCGTTGTCATACCCTCACCTGGACCCTAAACCGTCCCCGTCCCCTAACCCTAACCCTAGCCCGAACCCTAACCCTAACCCTTCCCCGAAGCCTGACCCTCACCCGTCCCCTAATCCTAACCCGTACGCTGACACTAACCCGCGCCCTCACACGTACGCTCCCCCTAAAGCGTTGTCGTACCCTCACCTGGACCCTAAACCGTCCCCGTCCCCTAACCCTAACCCTAGCCCGAACCCTAACCCTAACCCTTCCCCGAAGCCTGAACCTCACCCGTCCCCAATCCTAACCCGTACGCTGACACTAACCCGCGCCCTCACACGTACGCTCCCCCTAAAGCGTTGTCGTACCCTCACCTGGACCCTAAATCGTCCCCGTCCCCTAACCCTAACCCTAGCCCGAACCCTAACCCTAACCCTTCCCCGAAGCCTGACCCTCACCCGTCCCCTAATCCTAACCCGTACGCTGACACTAACCCGCGCCCTCACACGTACGCTCCCCCTAAAGCGTTGTCGTACCCTCACCTGGACCCTAAACCGTCCCCGTCCCCTAACCCTAACCCTCCCCGAACCCTAACCCTAACCCTTCCCCGAAGCCTGACCCTCACCCGTCCCCTAATCCTAACCCGTACGCTGACACTAACCCGCGCCCTCACACGTACGCTCCCCCTAAAGCGTTGTCGTACCCTCACCTGGACCCTAAACCGTCCCCGTCCCCTAACCCTAACCCTAGCCCGAACCCTAACCCTAACACTTCCCCGAAGCCTGACCCTCACCCGTCCCCTAATCCTAACCCGTACGCTGACACTAACCCGCGCCCTCACACGTACGCTCCCCCTAAAGCGTTGTCGTACCCTCACCTGGACCCTAAACCGTCCCCGTCCCCTAACCCTAACCCTAGCCCGAACCCTAACCCTAACCCTTCCCCGAAGCCTGACCCTCACCCGTCCCCTAATCCTAACCCCTACGCTGACACTAACCCGCGCCCTCACACGTATGCTCCCCCTAAAGCTTTGTCGTACCCTCACCTGGACCCTAAACCGTCCCCGTCCCCTAATCCTATCCTTAGCCCGAACCCTAACCCTAACCCTTCCCCGAAGCCTGACCCTCACCCGTCCCCTAATCCTAAGCCGTACGCTGACACTAACCCGCGCCCTCACACGTACGCTCCCCCTAAAGCGTTGTCGTACCCTCACCTGGACCCTAAACCGTGCCCGTCCCCTAACCCTAACCCTAGCCCGAACCCTAACCCTAACCCTTCCCCGAAGCCTGACCCTCACCCGTCCTCTAATCCTAACCCGTACGCTGACACTAACCCGCGCCCTCACACGTACGCTCCCCCTAAAGCGTTGTCGTACCCTCACCTGGACCCTAAACCGTCCCCGTCCCCTAACCCTAACCCTAGCCCGAACCCTAACCCTAACCCTTCCCCGAAGCCTGACCCTCACCCGTCCCCTAATCCTAACCCGTACGCTGACACTAACCCGCGCCCTCACACGTACGCTCCCCCTAAAGCGTTGTCGTACCCTCACCTGGACCCTAAACCGTCCCCGTCCCCTAACCCTAACCCTAGCCCGAACCCTAACCCTAACTCTTCCCCGAAGCCTGACCCTCACCCGTCTCATAATCCTAACCCGTACGCTGACACTAACCCGCGCCCTCACACGTACGCTCCCCCTAAAGCGTTGTCGTACCCTCACCTGGACGCTAAACCGTCCCCGTCCCCTAACCCTAACCCTAGCCCGAACCCTAACCCTAACCCTTCCCCGAAGCCTGACCCTCACCCGTCCCCTAATCCTAACCCGTACGCTGACACTAACCCGCCCCCTCGCACGTACGCTCCCCCTACAACGTTGTCGTACCCTCACCTGGACCCTAAACCGTCCCCGTTTCCTAACGCTAACCCTAGCCCGAACCCTAACCCTAACCCTTCCCCGAAGCCTGACCCTCACCCGTCCCCTAATCCTAACCCGTACGCTGATACTAACCCGCGCCCTCACACGTACGCTCCCCCTAAAGCGTTGTCGTACCCTCACCTGGACCCTAAACCGTGCCCGTCCCCTAACCCTAACCCTAGCCCGAACCCTAACCCTAACACTTCCGCGAAGCCTGACCCTCACCCTTCCCCTAATCCTAACCCGTACGCTGACACTAACCCGCGCCCTCACACGTACGCTCCCCCTAGAGCGTTGTCGTACCCTCACCTGGACCCTAAACCGTCCCCGTCCCCTAACCCTAACCCTAGCCCGAACCCTAACCCTAACCCTTCCCCGAAGCCTGACCCTCACCCGTCCCCTAATCCTAACCCGTACGCTGACACTAACCCGCGCCCTCACACGTACGCTCCCCCTACAACGTTGTCGTACCCTCACCTGGACCCTAAATCGTCCCCGTCCCCTAACCCTAACCCTAGCCCGAACCCTAACCCTAACCCTTCCCCGAAGCCTGACCCTCACCCGTCCCCTAATCCTAACCCGTACGCTGACACTAACCCGCGCCCTCACACGTACGCTCCCCCTAAAGCGTTGTCGTACCCTCACCTGGACCCTAAACCGTCCCCGTCCCCTAACCCTAACCCTAGCCCGAACCCTAACCCTAACCCTTCCCCGAAGCCTGACCCTCACCCGTCCCCTAATCCTAACCCGTACGCTGACACTAAGCCGCGCCCTCACACGTACGCTCCCCCTAAAGCGTTGTCGTACCCTCACCTGGACCCTAAACCGTCCCCGTCCCCTAACCCTAACCCTAGCCCGAACCCTAACCCTAACCCTTCCCCGAAGCCTGACACTCACCCTTCCCCTAATCCTAACCCGTACACAGACACTAACCCGCGCCCTCACACGTACGCTCCCCCTAAAGCGTTGTCGTACCCTCACCTGGACCCTAAACCGTCCCCGTCCCCTAACCCTAACCTTAGCCCGAACCCTAACCCTAACACTTCCGCGAAGCCTGACCCTCACCCTTCCCCTAATCCTAACCCGTACGCTGACACTAACCCGCGCCCTCACACGTACGCTCCCCCTAGAGCGTTGTCGTACCCTCACCTGGACCCTAAACCGTCCCCGTCCCCTAACCCTAACCCTAGCCCGAACCTTAACCCTAACCCTTCCCCGAAGCCTGACCCTCACCCGTCCCCTAATCCTAACCCGTACGCTGACACTAACCCGCGCCCTCACACGTACGCTCCCCCTAAAGCGTTGTCGTACCCTCACCTGGACCCTAAACCGTCCCCGTCCCCTAACCCTAACCCTAGCCCGAACCCTAACCCTAACACTTCCCCGAAGCCTGACCCTCACCCGTCCCCTAATCCTATCCCGTACGCTGACACTAACCCGCGCCCTCACACGTACGCTCCCCCTACAACGTTGTCGTACCCTCACCTGGACCCTAAACCGTCCCCGTTTCCTAACCCTAACCCTAGCCCGAACCCTAACCCTAACCCTTCCCCGAAGCCTGACCCTCACCCGTCCCCTAATCCTAAACCGTACGCTGACACTAACCCGCGCCCTCACACGTACGCTCCCCCTAAAGCGTTGTCGTACCCTCACCTGGACCCTAAACCGTCCCCGTCCCCTAACCCTAACCCTAGCCCGAACCCTAACCCTAACCCTTCCCCGAAGCCTGACCCTCACCCGTCCCCTAATCCTAACCCGTACGCTGACACTAAGCCGCGCCCTCACACGTACGCTCCCCCTAAAGTGTTGTCGTACCCTCACCTGGACCCTAAACCGTCCCCGTCCCCTAAACCTAACCCTAGCCCGAACCCTAACCCTAACCCTTCCCCGAAGCCTGACCCTCACCCGTCCCCTAATCCTAACCCGTACGCTGACACTAACCCGCGCCCTCACACGTACGCTCCCCCTAAAGCGTTGTCGTACCCTCACCTGGACCCTAAACCGTCCCCGTCCCCTAACCCTAACCCTAGCCCGAACCCTAACCCTAACACTTCCCCGAAGCCTGACCCTCACCCGTCCCCTAATCCTAACCCGTACGCTGACACTAACCCGCGCCCTCACACGTACGCTCCCCCTAAAGCGTTGTCGTACCCTCACCTGGACCCTAAACCGTCCCCGTCCCCTAACCCTAACCCTAGCCCGAACCCTAACCCTAACCCTTCCCCGAAGCCTGACCCTCACCCGTCCCCAATCCTAACCCGTACGCTGACACTAACCCGCGCCCTCACACGTACGCTCCCCCTAAAGCGTTGTCGTACCCTCACCTGGACCCTAAATCGTCCCCGTCCCCTAACACTAACCCTAGCCCGAACCCTAACCCTAACCCTTCCCCGAAGCCTGACCCTCACACGTCCCCTAATCCTAACCCGTACGCTGACACTAACCCGCGCCCTCACACGTACGCTCCCCCTAAAGCGTTGTCGTACCCTCACCTGGACCCTAAACCGTCCCCATCCCCTAACCCTAACCCTAGCCCGAAGCCTAACCCTAACACTTCCCCGAAGCCTGACCCTCACCCGTCCCCTAATCCTAACCCGTACGCTGACACTAACCCGCGCCCTCACACTTACGCTCCCCCTAAAGCGTTGTCGTACCCTCACCTGGACCCTAAACCGTCCCCGTCCCCTAAACCTAACCCTAGCCCGAACCCTAACCCTAACCCTTCCCCGAAGCCTGACCCTCACCCGTCCCCTAATCCTAACCCGTACGCTGACACTAACCCGCGCCCTCACACGTACGCTCCCCCTAAAGCGTTGTCGTACCCTCACCTGGACCCTAAACCGTCCCCGTCCCCTAACCCTAACCCTAGCCCGAACCCTAACCCTAACCCTTCCCCGAAGCCTGACCCTCACCCGTCCCCTAATCCTAACCCGTACGCTGACACTAACCCACGCCCTCACACGTACGCTCCCCCTAAAGCGTTGTCGTACCCTCACCTGGACCGTAAACCGTCCCCGTCCCCTAACCCTAACCCTAGCCCGAACCCTAACCCTAGCCCTTCCCCGAAGCCTGACCCTCACCTCTCCCCTAATCCTAACCCGTACGCTGACACTAACCCACGCCCTCACACGTACGCTCCCCCTAAAGCGTTGTCGTACCCTCACCTGGACCCTAAACCGTCCCCGTCCCCGTCCCCTAACCCTAGCCCGAACCCTAACCCTAACCCTTCCCCGAAGCCTGACCCTCACCCGTCCCCTAATCCTAACCCGTACGCTGACACTAACCCGCGCCCTCACACGTACGCTCTCCCTAAAGCGTTGTCGTACCCTCACCTGGACCCTAAACCGTCCCCGTCCCCTAACCCTAACCCTAGCCCGAACCCTAACCCTAACCCTTCCCCGAAGCCTGACCCTCACCCGTCCCCTAATCCTAACCCGTACGCTGACACTAAGCCGCGCCCTCACACGTACGCTCCCCCTAAAGTGTTGTCGTACCCTCACCTGGACCCTAAACCGTCCCCGTCCCCTAACCCTAACCCTAGCCTGAACCCTAACCCTAACCCTTCCCCGAAGCCTGACACTCACCCTTCCCCTAATCCTAACCCGTACGCTGACACTAACCCGCGCCCTCACACGTACGTTCCCCCTAAAGCGTTGTCGTACCCTCACCTGGACCCTAAACCGTCCCCGTCCCCTAACCCTAACCTTAGCCCGAACCCTAACCCTAACACTTCCGCGAAGCCTGACCCTCACCCTTCCCCTAATCCTAACCCGCACGCTGACACTAACCCGCGCCCTCACACGTACGCTCCCCCTAGAGCGTTGTCGTATCTTCACCTGGATCCTAAACCGTCCCCGTCCCCTAACCCTAACCCTAGCCCGAACCTTAACCCTAACCCTTCCCCGAAGTCTGACCCTCACCCGTCCCCTAATCCTAACCCGTACGCTGACACTAACCCACGCCCTCACACGTACGCTCCCCCTAGAGCGTTGTCGTACCCTCACCTGGACCCTAAACCGTCCCCGTCCCCTAACCCTAACCCTAGCCCGAACCCTAACCCTAACCCTTCCCCGAAGCCTGACCCTCACCCGTCCCCTAATCCTAACCCGTACGCTGACACTAACCCGCGCCCTCACACGTACGCTCCCCCTACAACGTTGTCGTACCCTCACCTGGACCCTAAACCGTCCCCGTTTCCTAACCCTAACCCTAGCCCGAACCCTAACCCTAACCCTTCCCCGAAGCCTGACCCTCACCCGTCCCCTAATCCTAACCCGTACGCTGACACTAACCCGCGCCCTCACACGTACGCTCCCCCTAAAGCGTTGTCGTACCCTCACCTGGACCCTAAACCGTCCCCGTCCCCTAACCCTAACCCTAGCCCGAACCCTAACCCTAACCCTTCCCCGAAGCCTGACCCTCACCCGTCCCCTAATCCTAACCCGTACGCTGACACTAACCCGCGCCCTCACACGTACGCTCCCCCTAAAGCGTTGTCGTACCCTCACCTGGACCCTAAACCGTCCCCGTCCCCTAACCCTAACCCTAGCCCGTACCCTAATCCTAACCCTTCCCCGAAGCCTGACCCTCACCCGTCCCCTAATCCTAACCCGTACGCTGACACTAACCCGCGCCCTCACACGTACGCTCCCCCTAAAGCGTTGTCGTACCCTCACCTGGACCCTAAACCGACCCCGTCCCCTAACCCTATCCTTAGCCCGAACGCTAACCCTAACCCTTCCCCGAAGCCTGACCCTCACCCGTCCCCTAATCCTAACCCGTACGCTGACACTAACCCGCGCCCTCACACGTACGCTCCCCCTAAAGCGTTGTCGTACCCTCACCTGGACCCTAAACCGTGCCCGTCCCCTAACCCTAACCCTAGCCCGAACCCTAACCCTAACCCTTCCCCGAAGCCTGACCCTCACCCATCCCCTAATCCTAACCCGTACGCTGACACTAACCCGCGCCCTCACACGTACGCTCCCCCTAAAGCGTTGTCGTACCCTCACCTGGACCCTAAACCGTCCCCGTCCCCTAACCCTAACCCTAGCCCGAACCCTAACCCTAACCCTTCCCCGAAGCCTGACCCTCACCCGTCCCCTAATCCTAACCCGTACGCTGACACTAACCCGCGCCCTCACACGTACACTCCCCCTAAAGCGTTGTCGTACCCTCACCTGGACCCTAAACCGTCCCCGTCCCCTAACCCTAACCCTAGCCCGAACCCTAACCCTAACTCTTCCCCGAAGCCTGACCCTCACCCGTCCCATAATCCTAACCCGTACGCTGACACTAACCCGCGCCCTCACACGTACGCTCCCCCTAAAGCGTTGTCGTACCCTCACCTGGACGCTAAACCGTCCCCGTCCCCTAACCCTAACCCTAGCCCGAACCCTAACCCTAACCCTTCCCCGAAGCCTGACCCTCACCCGTCCCCTAATCCTAACCCGTACGCTGACACTAACCCGCCCCCTCGCACGTACGCTCCCCCTACAACGTTGTCGTACCCTCACCTGGACCCTAAACCGTCCCCGTTTCCTAACCCTAACCCTAGCCCGAACCCTAACCCTAACCCTTCCCCGAAGCCTGACCCTCACACGTCCCCTAATCCTAACCCGTACGCTGACACTAACCCGCGCCCTCACACGTACGCTCCCCCTAAAGCGTTGTCGTACCCTCACCTGGACCCTAAACCGTCCCCGTCCCCTAACCCTAACCCTAGCCCGTACCCTAACCCTAACCCTTCCCCGAAGCCTGACCCTCACCCGTCCCCTAATCCTAACCCGTACGCTGACACTAACCCGCGCCCTCACACGTACGCTCCCCCTAAAGCGTTGTCGTACCCTCACCTGGACCCTAAACCGTCCCCGTCCCCTAACCCTAACCCTAGCCCGAACCCTAACCCTAACCCTTCCCCGAAGCCTGACCCTCACCCGTCCCCTAATCCTAACCCGTACGCTGACACTAACCCGCGCCCTCACACGTACGCTCCCCCTAAAGCGTTGTCGTACCCTCACCTGGACCCTAAACCGTCCCCGTCCCCTAACCCTAACCCTAGCCCGAACCCTAACCCTAACCCTTCCCCGAAGCCTGACACTCACCCGTCCCCTAATCCTAACCCGTACGCTGACACTAACCCGCGCCCTCACACGTACGCTCCCCCTAAAGCGTTGTCCTACCCTCACCTGGACCCTAAACCGTCCCCGTTTCCTAACCCTAACCCTAGCCCGAACCCTAACCCTAACACTTCCCCGAAGCCTGACCCTCACCCGTCCCCTAATCCTAACCCGTACGCTGACACTAACCCGCGCCCTCACACGTACGCTCCCCCTAAAGCGTTGTCGTACCCTCACCTGGACCCTAAACCGTCCCCGTCCCCTAACCCTAACCCTAGCCCGAACCCTAACCCTAACCCTTCCCCGAAACCTGACCCTCACCCGTCCCATTAATCCTAACCCGTACGCTGACACTAACCCACGCCCTCACACGTACGCTCCCCCTAAAGCGTTGTCGTACCCTCACCTGGACCCTAAACCGTCCCCGTCCCCTAACCCTAACCCTAGCCCGAACCCTAACCCTAACCCTTCCCCGAAGCCTGACACTCACCTGTCCCCTAATCCTAACCCGTACGCTGACACTAACCCGCGCCCTCACACGTACGCTCCCCCTAAAGCGTTGTCGTACCCTCACCTGGACCCTAAACCGTCCCCGTCCCCAAACCCTAACCCTAGCCCGAACCCTAACCCTAACACTTCCCCGAAGCCTGACCCTCACCCGTCCCCTAATCCTAACCCGTACGCTGACACTAACCCGCGCCCTCACACGTACGCTCCCCCTAAAGCGTTGTCGTACCCTCACCTGGACCCTAAACCTTCCCCGTCCCCTAACCCTAACACTAGACCGAACCCTAACCCTAACCCTTCCCCGAAGCCTGACCCTCACCCGTCCCCTAATCCTAACCCGTACGCTGACACTAACCCGCGCCCTCACACGTACGCTCCCCCTAAAGCGTTGTCGTACCCTCACCTGGACCCTAAACCGTCCCCGTCCCCTAACCCTAACCCTAGCCCGAACCCTAACCCTAACCCTTCCCCGAAGCCTGACCCTCACCCGTCCCCTAATCCTAACCCGTACGCTTACACTAACCCGCGCCCTCACACGTACGCTCCCCCTAAAGCGTTGTCGTACCCTCACCTGGACCCTAAACCGTCCCCTTCTCCTAACCCTAACCCTAGCCCGAACCCTAACCGTAACACTTCCCCGAAGCCTGACCCTCACCCGTCCCCTAATCCTAACCCGTACGCTGACACTAACCCGCGCCCTCACACGTACGCTCCCCCTAAAGCGTTGTCGTACCCTCACCTGGACCCTAAACCGTCCCCGTCCCCTAACCCTAACCCTAGCCCGAACCCTAACCATAACCCTTCCCCGAAGCCTGACCCTCACCCGTCCCCTAATCCTAACCCGTACGCTGACACTAACCCGCGCCCTCACATGTACGCTCCCCCTAAAGCGTTGTCGTACCCTCACCTGGACCCTAAACCTTCCCCGTCCCCTAACCCTAACCCTAGACCGAACCCTAACCCTAACACTTCCCCGAAGCCTGACCCTCACCCGTCCCCTAATCCTAACCCGTACGCTGACACTAACCCGCGCCCTCACACGTACGCTCCCCCTACAGCGTTGTCATACCCTCACCTGGACCCTAAACCGTCCCCGTCCCCTAACCCTAACCCTAGCCCGAACCCTAACCCTAACCCTTCCCCGAAGCCTGACCCTCACCCGTCCCCTAATCCTAACCCGTACGCTGACACTAACCCGCGCCCTCACACGTACGCTCCCCCTAAAGCGTTGTCGTACCCTCACCTGGACCCTAAACCGTCCCCGTCCCCTAACCCTAACCCTAGCCCGAACCCTAACCCTAACCCTTCCCCGAAGCCTGACCCTCACCCGTCCCCAATCCTAACCCGTACGCTGACACTAACCCGCGCCCTCACACGTACGCTCCCCCTAAAGCGTTGTCGTACCCTCACCTGGACCCTAAATCGTCCCCGTCCCCTAACCCTAACCCTAGCCCGAACCCTAACCCTAACCCTTCCCCGAAGCCTGACCCTCACCCGTCCCCTAATCCTAACCCGTACGCTGACACTAACCCGCGCCCTCACACGTACGCTCCCCCTAAAGCGTTGTCGTACCCTCACTTGGACCCTAAACCGTCCCTGTCCCCTAACCCTAACCCTCCCCGAACCCTAACCCTAACCCTTCCCCGAAGCCTGACCCTCACCCGTCCCCTAATCCTAACCCGTACGCTGACACTAACCCGCGCCCTCACACGTACGCTCCCCCTAAAGCGTTGTCGTACCCTCACCTGGACCCTAAACCGTCCCCGTCCCCTAACCCTAACCCTAGCCCGAACCCTAACCCTAACACTTCCCCGAAGCCTGACCCTCACCCGTCCCCTAATCCTAACCCGTACGCTGACACTAACCCGCGCCCTCACACGTACGCTCCCCCTAAAGCGTTGTCGTACCCTCACCTGGACCCTAAACCGTCCCCGTCCCCTAACCCTAACCCTAGCCCGAACCCTAACCCTAACCCTTCCCCGAAGCCTGACCCTCACCCGTCCCCTAATCCTAACCCCTACGCTGACACTAACCCGCGCCCTCACACGTATGCTCCCCCTAAAGCTTTGTCGTACCCTCACCTGGACCCTAAACCGTCCCCGTCCCCTAATCCTATCCTTAGCCCGAACCCTAACCCTAACCCTTCCCCGAAGCCTGACCCTCACCCGTCCCCTAATCCTAAGCCGTACGCTGACACTAACCCGCGCCCTCACACGTACGCTCCCCCTAAAGCGTTGTCGTACCCTCACCTGGACCCTAAACCGTGCCCGTCCCCTAACCCTAACCCTAGCCCGAACCCTAACCCTAACCCTTCCCCGAAGCCTGACCCTCACCCGTCCTCTAATCCTAACCCGTACGCTGACACTAACCCGCGCCCTCACACGTACGCTCCCCCTAAAGCGTTGTCGTACCCTCACCTGGACCCTAAACCGTCCCCGTCCCCTAACCCTAACCCTAGCCCGAACCCTAACCCTAACCCTTCCCCGAAGCCTGACCCTCACCCGTCCCCTAATCCTAACCCGTACGCTGACACTAACCCGCGCCCTCACACGTACGCTCCCCCTAAAGCGTTGTCGTACCCTCACCTGGACCCTAAACCGTCCCCGTCCCCTAACCCTAACCCTAGCCCGAACCCTAACCCTAACTCTTCCCCGAAGCCTGACCCTCACCCGTCTCATAATCCTAACCCGTACGCTGACACTAACCCGCGCCCTCACACGTACGCTCCCCCTAAAGCGTTGTCGTACCCTCACCTGGACGCTAAACCGTCCCCGTCCCCTAACCCTAACCCTAGCCCGAACCCTAACCCTAACCCTTCCCCGAAGCCTGACCCTCACCCGTCCCCTAATCCTAACCCGTACGCTGACACTAACCCGCCCCCTCGCACGTACGCTCCCCCTACAACGTTGTCGTACCCTCACCTGGACCCTAAACCGTCCCCGTTTCCTAACGCTAACCCTAGCCCGAACCCTAACCCTAACCCTTCCCCGAAGCCTGACCCTCACCCGTCCCCTAATCCTAACCCGTACGCTGACACTAACCCGCGCCCTCACACGTACGCTCCCCCTAAAGCGTTGTCGTACCCTCACCTGGACCCTAAACCGTCCCCGTCCCATAACCCTAACCCTAGCCCGAACCCTAACCCTAACCCTTCCCCGAAGCCTGACCCTCACCCGTCCCCTAATCCTAACCCGTACGCTGACACTAACCCACGCCCTCACACGTACGCTCCCCCTAAAGCGTTGTCGTACCCTCACCTGGACCGTAAACCGTCCCCGTCCCCTAACCCTAACCCTAGCCCGAACCCTAACCCTAGCCCTTCCCCGAAGCCTGACCCTCACCTCTCCCCTAATCCTAACCCGTACGCTGACACTAACCCACGCCCTCACACGTACGCTCCCCCTAAAGCGTTGTCGTACCCTCACCTGGACCCTAAACCGTCCCCGTCCCCGTCCCCTAACCCTAGCCCGAACCCTAACCCTAACCCTTCCCCGAAGCCTGACCCTCACCCGTCCCCTAATCCTAACCCGTACGCTGACACTAACCCGCGCCCTCACACGTACGCTCTCCCTAAAGCGTTGTCGTACCCTCACCTGGACCCTAAACCGTCCCCGTCCCCTAACCCTAACCCTAGCCCGAACCCTAACCCTAACCCTTCCCCGAAGCCTGACCCTCACCCGTCCCCTAATCCTAACCCGTACGCTGACACTAAGCCGCGCCCTCACACGTACGCTCCCCCTAAAGTGTTGTCGTACCCTCACCTGGACCCTAAACCGTCCCCGTCCCCTAACCCTAACCCTAGCCTGAACCCTAACCCTAACCCTTCCCCGAAGCCTGACACTCACCCTTCCCCTAATCCTAACCCGTACGCTGACACTAACCCGCGCCCTCACACGTACGTTCCCCCTAAAGCGTTGTCGTACCCTCACCTGGACCCTAAACCGTCCCCGTCCCCTAACCCTAACCTTAGCCCGAACCCTAACCCTAACACTTCCGCGAAGCCTGACCCTCACCCTTCCCCTAATCCTAACCCGCACGCTGACACTAACCCGCGCCCTCACACGTACGCTCCCCCTAGAGCGTTGTCGTATCTTCACCTGGACCCTAAACCGTCCCCGTCCCCTAACCCTAACCCTAGCCCGAACCTTAACCCTAACCCTTCCCCGAAGTCTGACCCTCACCCGTCCCCTAATCCTAACCCGTACGCTGACACTAACCCACGCCCTCACACGTACGCTCCCCCTAGAGCGTTGTCGTACCCTCACCTGGACCCTAAACCGTCCCTGTCCCCTAACCCTAACCCTAGCCCGAACCCTAACCCTAACCCTTCCCCGAAGCCTGACCCTCACCCGTCCCCTAATCCTAACCCGTACGCTGACACTAACCCGCGCCCTCACACGTACGCTCCCCCTACAACGTTGTCGTACCCTCACCTGGACCCTAAACCGTCCCCGTTTCCTAACCCTAACCCTAGCCCGAACCCTAACCCTAACCCTTCCCCGAAGCCTGACCCTCACCCGTCCCCTAATCCTAACCCGTACGCTGACACTAAGCCGCGCCCTCACACGTACGCTCCCCCTAAAGCGTTGTCGTACCCTCACCTGGACCCTAAACCGTCCCCGTCCCCTAACCCTAACCCTAGCCCGAACCCTAACCCTAACCCTTCCCTGAAGCCTGACCCTCACCCGTCCCCTAATCCTAACCCGTACGCTGACACTAACCCGCGCCCTCACACGTACGCTCCCCCTAAAGCGTTGTCGTACCCTCACCTGGACCCTAAACCGTCCCCGTCCCCTAACCCTAACCCTAGCCCGTACCCTAATCCTAACCCTTCCCCGAAGCCTGACCCTCACCCGTCCCCTAATCCTAACCCGTACGCTGACACTAACCCGCGCCCTCACACGTACGCTCCCCCTAAAGCGTTGTCGTACCCTCACCTGGACCCTAAACCGTCCCCGTCCCCTAACCCTATCCTTAGCCCGAACGCTAACCCTAACCCTTCCCCGAAGCCTGACCCTCACCCGTCCCCTAATCCTAACCCGTACGCTGACACTAACCCGCGCCCTCACACGTACGCTCCCCCTAAAGCGTTGTCGTACCCTCACCTGGACCCTAAACCGTGCCCGTCCCCTAACCCTAACCCTAGCCCGAACCCTAACCCTAACCCTTCCCCGAAGCCTGACCCTCACCCGTCCCCTTATCCTAACCCGTACGCTGACACTAACCCGCGCCCTCACACGTACGCTCCCCCTAAAGCGTTGTCGTACCCTCCCCTGGACCCTAAACCGTCCCCGTCCCCTAACCCTAACCCTAGCCCGAACCCTAACCCTAACCCTTCCCCGAAGCCTGACCCTCACCCGTCCCCTAATCCTAACCCGTACGCTGACACTAACCCGCGCCCTCACACGTACGCTCCCCCTAAAGCGTTGTCGTACCCTCACCTGGACCCTAAACCGTCCCCGTCCCCTAACCCTAACCCTAGCCCGAACCCTAACCCTAACACTTCCCCGAAGCCTGACCCTCACCCGTCCCATAATCCTAACCCGTACGCTGACACTAACCCGCGCCCTCACACGTACGCTCCCCCTAAAGCGTTGTCGTACCCTCACCTGGACGCTAAACCGTCCCCGTCCCCTAACCCTAACCCTAGCCCGAACCCTAACCCTAACCCTTCCCCGAAGCCTGACCCTCACCCGTCCCCTAATCCTAACCCGTACGCTGACACTAACCCGCCCCCTCGCACGTACGCTCCCCCTACAACGTTGTCGTACCCTCACCTGGACCCTAAACCGTCCCCGTTTCCTAACCCTAACCCTAGCCCGAACCCTAACCCTAACCCTTCCCCGAAGCCTGACCCTCACACGTCCCCTAATCCTAACCCGTACGCTGACACTAACCCGCGCCCTCACACGTACGCTCCCCCTAAAGCGTTGTCGTACCCTCACCTGGACCCTAAACCGTCCCCGTCCCCTAACCCTAACCCTAGCCCGTACCCTAACCCTAAACCTTCCCCGAAGCCTGACCCTCACCCGTCCCCTAATCCTAACCCGTACGCTGACACTAACCCGCGCCCTCACACGTACGCTCCCCCTAAAGCGTTGTCGTACCCTCACCTGGACCCTAAACCGTCCCCGTCCCCTAACCCTAACCCTAGCCCGAACCCTAACCCTAACCCTTCCCCGAAGCCTGACCCTCACCCGTCCCCTAATCCTAACCCGTACGCTGACACTAACCCGCGCCCTCACACGTACGCTCCCCCTAAAGCGTTGTCGTACCCTCACCTGGACCCTAAACCGTCCCCGTCCCCTAACCCTAACCCTAGCCCGAACCCTAACCCTAACCCTTCCCCGAAGCCTGACACTCACCCGTCCCCTAATCCTAACCCGTACGCTGACACTAACCCGCGCCCTCACACGTACGCTCCCCCTAAAGCGTTGTCGTACCCTCACCTGGACCCTAAACCGTCCCCGTTTCCTAACCCTAACCCTAGCCCGAACCCTAACCCTAACACTTCCCCGAAGCCTGACCCTCACCCGTCCCCTAATCCTAACCCGTACGCTGACACTAACCCGCGCCCTCACACGTACGCTCCCCCTAAAGCGTTGTCGTACCCTCACCTGGACCCTAAACCGTCCCCGTCCCCTAACCCTAACCCTAGCCCGAACCCTAACCCTAACCCTTCCCCGAAACCTGACCCTCACCCGTCCCATTAATCCTAACCCGTACGCTGACACTAACCCGCGCCCTCACACGTACGCTCCCCCTAAAGCGTTGTCGTACCCTCACCTGGACCCTAAACCGTCCCCGTCCCCTAACCCTAACCCTAGCCCGAACCCTAACCCTAACCCTTCCCCGAAGCCTGACACTCACCCGTCCCCTAATCCTAACCCGTACGCTGACACTAACCCGCGCCCTCACACGTACGCTCCCCCTAAAGCGTTGTCGTACCCTCACCTGGACCCTAAACCGTCCCCGTCCCCAAACCCTAACCCTAGCCCGAACCCTAACCCTAACACTTCCCCGAAGCCTGACCCTCACCCGTCCCCTAATCCTAACCCGTACGCTGACACTAACCCGCGCCCTCACACGTACGCTCCCCCTAAAGCGTTGTCGTACCCTCACCTGGACCCTAAACCTTCCCCGTCCCCTAACCCTAACACTAGACCGAACCCTAACCCTAACCCTTCCCCGAAGCCTGACCCTCACCCGTCCCCTAATCCTAACCCGTACGCTGACACTAACCCGCGCCCTCACACGTACGCTCCCCCTAAAGCGTTGTCGTACCCTCACCTGGACCCTAAACCGTCCCCGTCCCCTAACCCTAACCCTAGCCCGAACCCTAACCCTAACCCTTCCCCGAAGCCTGACCCTCACCCGTCCCCTAATCCTAACCCGTACGCTTACACTAACCCGCGCCCTCACACGTACGCTCCCCCTAAAGCGTTGTCGTACCCTCACCTGGACCCTAAACCGTCCCCTTCTCCTAACCCTAACCCTAGCCCGAACCCTAACCGTAACACTTCCCCGAAGCCTGACCCTCACCCGTCCCCTAATCCTAACCCGTACGCTGACACTAACCCGCGCCCTCACACGTACGCTCCCCCTAAAGCGTTGTCGTACCCTCACCTGGACCCTAAACCGTCCCCGTCCCCTAACACTAACCCTAGCCCGAACCCTAACCCTAACCCTTCCCCGAAGCCTGACCCTCACCCGTCCCCTAATCCTAACCCGTACGCTGACACTAACCCGCGCCCTCACACGTACGCTCCCCCTAAAGCGTTGTCGTACCCTCACCTGGACCCTAAACCTTCCCCGTCCCCTAACCCTAACCCTAGACCGAACCCTAACCCTAACACTTCCCCGAAGCCTGACCCTCACCCGTCCCCTAATCCTAACCCGTACGCTGACACTAACCCGCGCCCTCACACGTACGCTCCCCCTACAGCGTTGTCGTACCCTCACCTGGACCCTAAACCGTCCCCGTCCCCTAACCCTAACCCTAGCCCGAACCCTAACCCTAACCCTTCCCCGAAGCCTGACCCTCACCCGTCCCCTAATCCTAACCCGTAAGCTGACACTAACCCGCGCCCTCACACGTACGCTCCCCCTAAAGCGTTGTCGTACCCTCACCTGGACCCTAAACCGTCCCCGTCCCCTAACCCTAACCCTAGCCCGAACCCTAACCCTAACCCTTCCCCGAAGCCTGACCCTCACCCGTCCCCAATCCTAACCCGTACGCTGACACTAACCCGCGCCCTCACACGTACGCTCCCCCTAAAGCGTTGTCGTACCCTCACCTGGACCCTAAATCGTCCCCGTCCCCTAACCCTAACCCTAGCCCGAACCCTAACCCTAACCCTTCCCCGAAGCCTGACCCTCACCCGTCCCCTAATCCTAACCCGTACGCTGACACTAACCCGCGCCCTCACACGTACGCTCCCCCTAAAGCGTTGTCGTACCCTCACCTGGACCCTAAACCGTCCCCGTCCCCTAACCCTAACCCTAGCCCGAACCCTAACCCTAACACTTCCCCGAAGCCTGACCCTCACCCGTCCCCTAATCCTAACCCGTACGCTGACACTAACCCGCGCCCTCACACGTACGCTCCCCCTAAAGCGTTGTCGTACCCTCACCTGGACCGTAAACCGTCCCCGTCCCCTAACCCTAACCCTAGCCCGAACCCTAACCCTAGCCCTTCCCCGAAGCCTGACCCTCACCCGTCCCCTAATCCTAACCCGTACGCTGACACTAACCCGCGCCCTCACACGTACGCTCCCCCTAAAGCGTTGTCGTACCCTCACCTGGACCCTAAACCGTCCCCGTCCCCTAACCCTAACCCTAGCCCGAACCCTAACCCTAACCCTTCCCCGAAGCCTGACCCTCACCCGTCCCCTAATCCTAACCCGTACGCTGACGCTAAGCCGCGCCCTCACACGTACGCTCCCCCTAAAGCGTTGTCGTACCCTCACCTGGACCCTAAACCGTCCCCGTCCCCTAACCCTAACCCTAGCCTGAACCCTAACCCTAACCCTTCCCCGAAGCCTGACACTCACCCTTCCCCTAATCCTAACCCGTACGCTGACACTAACCCGCGCCCTCACACGTACGTTCCCCCTAAAGCGTTGTCGTACCCTCACCTGGACCCTAAACCGTCCCCGTCCCCTAACCCTAACCTTAGCCCGAACCCTAACCCTAACCCTTCCGCGAAGCCTGACCCTGACCCTTCCCCTAATCCTAACCCGTACGCTGACACTAACCCGCGCCCTCACACGTACGCTCCCCCTAGAGCGTTGTCGTACCCTCACCTGGACCCTAAACCGTCCCCGTCCCCTAACCCTAACCCTAGCCCGAACCTTAACCCTAACCCTTCCCCGAAGCCTGACCCTCACCCGTCCCCTAATCCTAACCCGTACGCTGACACTAACAGGCGCCCTCACACGTACGCGCCCCCTAGAGCATTGTCGTACCCTCACCTGTTCCCTAAACCGTCCCCGTCCCCTAACCCTAACCCTAGCCTGAACCCTAACCCTAACCCTTCCCCGAAGCCTGACACTCACCCTTCCCCTAATCCTAACCCGTACGCTGACACTAACCCGCGCCCTCACACGTACGTTCCCCCTAAAGCGTTGTCGTACCCTCACCTGGACCCTAAACCGTCCCTGTCCCCTAACCCTAACCTTAGCCCGAACCCTAACCCTAACCCTTCCGCGAAGCCTGACCCTGACCCTTCCCCTAATCCTAACCCGTACGCTGACACTAACCCGCGCCCTCACACGTACGCTCCCCCTAGAGCGTTGTCGTACCCTCACCTGGACCCTAAACCGTCCCCGTCCCCTAACCCTAACCCTAGCCCGAACCTTAACCCTAACCCTTCCCCGAAGCCTGACCCTCACCCGTCCCCTAATCCTAACCCGTACGCTGACACTAACAGGCGCCCTCACACGTACGCTCCCCCTAGAGCATTGTCGTACCCTCATCTGGACCCTAAACCGTCCCCGTCCCCTAACCCTAACCCTAGCCCGAACCTTAACCCTAACCCTTCCCCGAAGCCTGACCCTCACCCGTCCCCTAATCCTAACCCGTACGCTGACACTAACCCGCGCCCTCACACGTACGCTCCCCCTAAAGCGTTGTCGTACCCTCACTTGGACCCTAAACCGTCCCCGTCCCCTAACCCTAACCCTCCCCGAACCCTAACCCTAACCCTTCCCCGAAGCCTGACCCTCACCCGTCCCCTAATCCTAACCCGTACGCTGACACTAACCCGCGCCCTCACACGTACGCTCCCCCTAAAGCGTTGTCGTACCCTCACCTGGACCCTAAACCGTCCCCGTCCCCTAACCCTAACCCTAGCCCGAACCCTAACCCTAACCCTTCCCCGAAGCCTGACCCTCACCCGTCCCCAATCCTAACCCGTACGCTGACACTAACCCGCGCCCTCACACGTACGCTCCCCCTAAAGCGTTGTCGTACCCTCACCTGGACCCTAAATCGTCCCCGTCCCCTAACCCTAACCCTAGCCCGAACCCTAACCCTAACACTTCCCCGAAGCCTGACCCTCACCCGTCCCCTAATCCTAACCCGTACGCTGACACTAACCCGCGCCCTCACACGTACGCTCCCCCTAAAGCGTTGTCGTACCCTCACCTGGACCCTAAACCGTCCCCGTCCCCTAACCCTAACCCTAGCCCGAACCCTAACCCTAACCCTTCCCCGAAGCCTGACCCTCACCCGTCCCCTAATCCTAACCCGTACGCTGACACTAACCCGCGCCCTCACACGTACGCTCCCCCTAAAGCGTTGTCGTACCCTCACCTGGACCCTAAACCGTCCCCGTCCCCTAACCCTAACCCTAGCCCGAACCCTAACCCTAACCCTTCCCCGAAGCCTGACCCTCACCCGTCCCCTAATCCTAACCCGTACGCTGACACTAACCCGCGCCCTCACACGTACGCTCCCCCTAAAGCGTTGTCGTACCCTCACCTGGACCCTAAACCGTCCCCGTCCCCTAACCCTAACCCTAGCCCGAACCCTAACTCTAACCCTTCCCCGAAGCCTGACCCTCACCCGTCCCCAATCCTAACCCGTACGCTGACACTAACCCGCGCCCTCACACGTACGCTCCCCCTAAAGCGTTGTCGTACCCTCACCTGGACCCTAAATCGTCCCCGTCCCCTAACCCTAACCCTAGCCCGAACCCTAACCCTAACACTTCCCCGAAGCCTGACCCTCACCCGTCCCCTAATCCTAACCCGTACGCTGACACTAACCCGCGCCCTCACACGTACGCTCCCCCTAAAGCGTTGTCGTACCCTCACCTGGACCCTAAACCGTCCCCGTCCCCTAACCCTAACCCTAGCCCGAACCCTAACCCTAACCCTTCCCCGAAGCCTGACCCTCACCCGTCCCCTAATCCTAACCCGTACGCTGACACTAACCCGCGCCCTCACACGTACGCTCCCCCTAAAGCGTTGTCGTACCCTCACCTGGACCCTAAACCGTCCCCGTCCCCTAACCCTAACCCTAGCCCGAACCCTAACCCTAACCCTTCCCCGAAGCCTGACCCTCACCCGTCCCCTAATCCTAACCCGTACGCTGACACTAACCCGCGCCCTCACACGTACGCTCCCCCTAAAGCGTTGTCGTACCCTCACCTGGACCCTAAACCGTCCCCGTCCCCTAACCCTAACCCTAGCCCGAACCCTAACCCTAACACTTCCCCGAAGCCTGACCCTCACCCGTCCCCTAATCCTAACCCGTACGCTGACACTAACCCGCGCCCTCACACGTACGCTCCCCCTAAAGCGTTGTCGTACCCTCACCTGGACCGTAAACCGTCCCCGTCCCCTAACCCTAACCCTAGCCCGAACCCTAACCCTAGCCCTTCCCCGAAGCCTGACCCTCACCCGTCCCCTAATCCTAACCCGTACGCTGACACTAACAGGCGCCCTCACACGTACGCTCCCCCTAGAGCGTTGTCGTACCCTCATCTGGACCCTAAACCGTCCCCGTCCCCTAACCCTAACCCTAGCCCGAACCTTAACCCTAACCCTTCCCCGAAGCCTGACCCTCACCCGTCCCCTAATCCTAACCCGTACGCTGACACTAACCCGCGCCCTCACACGTACGCTCCCCCTAAAGCGTTGTCGTACCCTCACCTGGACCCTAAACCGTCCCCGTCCCCTAACCCTAACCCTAGCCCGAACCCTAACCCTAACCCTTCCCCGAAGCCTGACCCTCACCCGTCCCCTAATCCTAACCCGTACGCTGACACTAACCCGCGCCCTCACACGTACGCTCCCCCTAAAGCGTTGTCGTACCCTCACTTGGACCCTAAACCGTCCCCGTCCCCTAACCCTAACCCTAGCCCGAACCCTAACCCTAACCCTTCCCCGAAGCCTGACCCTCACCCGTCCCCTAATCCTAACCCGTACGCTGACACTAACCCGCGCCCTCACACGTACGCTCCCCCTAAAGCGTTGTCGTACCCTCACCTGGACCCTAAACCGTCCCCGTCCCCTAACCCTAACCCTAGCCCGAACCCTAACCCTAACACTTCCCCGAAGCCTGACACTCACCCGTCCCCTAATCCTAACCCGTACGCTGACACTAACCCGCGCCCTCACACGTACGCTCCCCCTAAAGCGTTGTCGTACCCTCACCTGGACCCTAAACCGTCCCCGTCCCCTAACCCTAACCTTAGCCCGAACCCTAACCCTAACACTTCCCCGAAGCCTGACGCTCACCCGTCCCCTAATCCTAACCCGTACGCTGACACTAACCCGCGCCCTCACACGTACGCTCCCCCTAAAGCGTTGTCGTACCCTCACCTGGACCCTAAACCGTCCCCGTCCCCTAACCCTGACCCTAGCCCGAACCCTAACCCTAACACTTCCCCGAAGCCTGACCCTCACCCGTCCCCTAATCCTAACCCGTACGCTGACACTAACCCGCGCCCTCACACGTACGCTCCCCCTAAAGCGTTGTCGTACCCTCACCTGGACCCTAAACCGTCCCCGTCCCCTAACCCTAACCCTAGCCCGAACCCTAACCCTAACCCTTCCCCGAAGCCTGACCCTCAACCGTCCCCTAATCCTAACCCGTACGCTGACACTAACCCGCGCCCTCACACGTACGCTCCCCCTAAAGCGTTGTCGTACCCTCACCTGGACCCTAAACCTTCCCCGTCCCCTAACCCTAACCCTAGACCGAACCCTAACCCTAACACTTCCCCGAAGCCTGACCCTCACCCGTCCCCTAATCCTAACCCGTACGCTGACACTAACCCGCGCCCTCACACGTACGCTCCCCCTACAGCGTTGTCGTACCCTCACCTGGACCCTAAACCGTCCCCGTCCCCTAACCCTAACCCTAGCCCGAACCCTAACCCTAACCCTTCCCCGAAGCCTGACCCTCACCCGTCCCCTAATCCTAACCCGTACGCTGACACTAACCCGCGCCCTCACACGTACGCTCCCCCTAAATCGTTGTCGTACCCTCACCTGGACCCTAAACCGTCCCCGTCCCCTAACCCTAACCCTAGCCCGAACCCTAACCCTAACCCTTCCCCGAAGCCTGACCCTCACCCGTCCCCTAATCCTAACCCGTACGCTGACACTAACCCACGCCCTCACACGTACGCTCCCCCTAAAGCGTTGTCGAACCCTCACTTGGACCCTAAACCGTCCCCGTCCCCTAACCCTAACCCTAGCCCGAACCCTAACCCTAACCCTTCCCCGAAGCCTGACCCTCACCCGTCCCCTAATCCTAACCCGTACGCTGACACTAACCCGCGCCCTCACACGTACGCTCCCCCTAAAGCGTTGTCGTACCCTCACCTGGACCCTAAACCGTCCCCGTCCCCTAACCCTAACCCTAGCCCGAAACCTAACCCTAACCCTTCCCCGAAGCCTGACCCTCACCCGTCCCCAATCCTAACCCGTACGCTGACACTAACCCGCGCCCTCACACGTACGCTCCCCCTAAAGCGTTGTCGTACCCTCACCTGGACCCTAAATCGTCCCCGTCCCCTAACCCTAACCCTAGCCCGAACCCTAACCCTAACCCTTCCCCGAAGCCTGACCCTCACCCGTCCCCTAATCCTAACCCGTACGCTGACACTAACCCGCGCCCTCACACGTACGCTCCCCCTAAAGCGTTGTCGTACCCTCACCTGGACCCTAAACCGTCCCCGTCCCCTAACCCTAACCCTAGCCCGAACCCTAACCCTAACCCTTCCCCGAAGCCTGACCCTCACCCGTCCCCTAATCCTAACCCGTACGCTGACACTAACCCGCGCCCTCACACGTACGCTCCCCCTAAAGCGTTGTCGTACCCTCACCTGGACCCTAAACCGTCCCCGTCCCCTAACCCTAACCCTAGCCCGAACCCTAACCCTAACCCTTCCCCGAAGCCTGACCCTCACCCGTCCCCTAATCCTAACCCGTACGCTGACACTAACCCGCGCCCTCACACGTACGCTCCCCCTAAAGCGTTGTCGTACCCTCACCTGGACCCTAAACCGTCCCCGTCCCCTAACCCTAACCCTAGCCCGAACCCTAACCCTAACACTTCCCCGAAGCCTGACCCTCACCCGTCCCCTAATCCTAACCCGTACGCTGACACTAACCCGCGCCCTCACACGTACGCTCCCCCTAAAGCGTTGTCGTACCCTCACCTGGACCGTAAACCGTCCCCGTCCCCTAACCCTAACCCTAGCCCGAACCCTAACCCTAGCCCTTCCCCGAAGCCTGACCCTCACCCGTCCCCTAATCCTAACCCGTACGCTGACACTAACAGGCGCCCTCACACGTACGCTCCCCCTAGAGCGTTGTCGTACCCTCATCTGGACCCTAAACCGTCCCCGTTCCCTAACCCTAACCCTAGCCCGAACCTTAACCCTAACCCTTCCCCGAAGCCTGACCCTCACCCGTCCCCTAATCCTAACCCGTACGCTGACACTAACCCGCGCCCTCACACGTACGCTCCCCCTAAAGCGTTGTCGTACCCTCACCTGGACCCTAAACCGTCCCCGTCCCCTAACCCTAACCCTAGCCCGAACCCTAACCCTAACCCTTCCCCGAAGCCTGACCCTCACCCGTCCCCTAATCCTAACCCGTACGCTGACACTAACCCGCGCCCTCACACGTACGCTCCCCCTAAAGCGTTGTCGTACCCTCACTTGGACCCTAAACCGTCCCCGTCCCCTAACCCTAACCCTAGCCCGAACCCTAACCCTAACCCTTCCCCGAAGCCTGACCCTCACCCGTCCCCTAATCCTAACCCGTACGCTGACACTAACCCGCGCCCTCACACGTACGCTCCCCCTAAAGCGTTGTCGTACCCTCACCTGGACCCTAAACCGTCCCCGTCCCCTAACCCTAACCCTAGCCCGAACCCTAACCCTAACACTTCCCCGAAGCCTGACACTCACCCGTCCCCTAATCCTAACCCGTACGCTGACACTAACCCGCGCCCTCACACGTACGCTCCCCCTAAAGCGTTGTCGTACCCTCACCTGGACCCTAAACCGTCCCCGTCCCCTAACCCTAACCTTAGCCCGAACCCTAACCCTAACACTTCCCCGAAGCCTGACGCTCACCCGTCCCCTAATCCTAACCCGTACGCTGACACTAACCCGCGCCCTCACACGTACGCTCCCCCTACAGCGTTGTCGTACCCTCACCTGGACCCTAAACCGTCCCCGTCCCCTAACCCTAACCCTAGCCCGAACCCTAACCCTAACCCTTCCCCGAAGCCTGACCCTCACCCGTCCCCTAATCCTAACCCGTACGCTGACACTAACCCGCGCCCTCACACGTACGCTCCCCCTATATCGTTGTCGTACCCTCACCTGGACCCTAAACCGTCCCCGTCCCCTAACCCTAACCCTAGCCCGAACCCTAACCCTAACCCTTCCCCGAAGCCTGACCCTCACCCGTCCCCTAATCCTAACCCGTACGCTGACACTAACCCACGCCCTCACACGTACGCTCCCCCTAAAGCGTTGTCGTACCCTCACTTGGACCCTAAACCGTCCCCGTCCCCTAACCCTAACCCTAGCCCGAACCCTAACCCTAACCCTTCCCCGAAGCCTGACCCTCACCCGTCCCCTAATCCTAACCCGTACGCTGACACTAACCCGCGCCCTCACACGTACGCTCCCCCTAAAGCGTTGTCGTACCCTCACCTGGACCCTAAACCGTCCCCGTCCCCTAACCCTAACCCTAGCCCGAAACCTAACCCTAACCCTTCCCCGAAGCCTGACCCTCACCCGTCCCCAATCCTAACCCGTACGCTGACACTAACCCGCGCCCTCACACGTACGCTCCCCCTAAAGCGTTGTCGTACCCTCACCTGGACCCTAAATCGTCCCCGTCCCCTAACCCTAACCCTAGCCCGAACCCTAACCCTAACCCTTCCCCGAAGCCTGACCCTCACCCGTCCCCTAATCCTAACCCGTACGCTGACACTAACCCGCGCCCTCACACGTACGCTCCCCCTAAAGCGTTGTCGTACCCTCACCTGGACCCTAAACCGTCCCCGTCCCCTAACCCTAACCCTAGCCCGAACCCTAACCCTAACCCTTCCCCGAAGCCTGACCCTCACCCGTCCCCTAATCCTAACCCGTACGCTGACACTAACCCGCGCCCTCACACGTACGCTCCCCCTAAAGCGTTGTCGTACCCTCACCTGGACCCTAAACCGTCCCCGTCCCCTAACCCTAACCCTAGCCCGAACCCTAACCCTAACCCTTCCCCGAAGCCTGACCCTCACCCGTCCCCTAATCCTAACCCGTACGCTGACACTAACCCGCGCCCTCACACGTACGCTCCCCCTAAAGCGTTGTCGTACCCTCACCTGGACCCTAAACCGTCCCCGTCCCCTAACCCTAACCCTAGCCCGAACCCTAACCCGAACACTTCCCCGAAGCCTGACCCTCACCCGTCCCCTAATCCTAACCCGTACGCTGACACTAACCCGCGCCCTCACACGTACGCTCCCCCTAAAGCGTTGTCGTACCCTCACCTGGACCGTAAACCGTCCCCGTCCCCTAACCCTAACCCTAGCCCGAACCCTAACCCTAGCCCTTCCCCGAAGCCTGACCCTCACCCGTCCCCTAATCCTAACCCGTACGCTGACACTAACAGGCGCCCTCACACGTACGCTCCCCCTAGAGCGTTGTCGTACCCTCATCTGGACCCTAAACCGTCCCCGTTCCCTAACCCTAACCCTAGCCCGAACCTTAACCCTAACCCTTCCCCGAAGCCTGACCCTCACCCGTCCCCTAATCCTAACCCGTACGCTGACACTAACCCGCGCCCTCACACGTACGCTCCCCCTAAAGCGTTGTCGTACCCTCACCTGGACCCTAAACCGTCCCCGTCCCCTAACCCTAACCCTAGCCCGAACCCTAACCCTAACCCTTCCCCGAAGCCTGACCCTCACCCGTCCCCTAATCCTAACCCGTACGCTGACACTAACCCGCGCCCTCACACGTACGCTCCCCCTAAAGCGTTGTCGTACCCTCACTTGGACCCTAAACCGTCCCCGTCCCCTAACCCTAACCCTAGCCCGAACCCTAACCCTAACCCTTCCCCGAAGCCTGACCCTCACCCGTCCCCTAATCCTAACCCGTACGCTGACACTAACCCGCGCCCTCACACGTACGCTCCCCCTAAAGCGTTGTCGTACCCTCACCTGGACCCTAAACCGTCCCCGTCCCCTAACCCTAACCCTAGCCCGAACCCTAACCCTAACACTTCCCCGAAGCCTGACACTCACCCGTCCCCTAATCCTAACCCGTACGCTGACACTAACCCGCGCCCTCACACGTACGCTCCCCCTAAAGCGTTGTCGTACCCTCACCTGGACCCTAAACCGTCCCCGTCCCCTAACCCTAACCTTAGCCCGAACCCTAACCCTAACACTTCCCCGAAGCCTGACGCTCACCCGTCCCCTAATCCTAACCCGTACGCTGACACTAACCCGCGCCCTCACACGTACGCTCCCCCTAAAGCGTTGTCGTACCCTCACCTGGACCCTAAACCGTCCCCGTCCCCTAACCCTGACCCTAGCCCGAACCCTAACCCTAACCCTTCCCCGAAGCCTGACCCTCACCCGTCCCCTAATCCTAACCCGTACGCTGACACTAACCCGCGCCCTCACACGTACGCTCCCCCTAAAGCGTTGTCGTACCCTCACCTGGACCCTAAACCGTCCCCGTCCCCTAACCCTAACCCTAGCCGAACCCTAACCCTAACACTTCCCCGAAGCCTGACCCTCACCCGTCCCCTAATCCTAACCCGTACGCTGACACTAACCCGCGCCCTCACACGTACGCTCCCCCTAAAGCGTTGTCGTACCCTCACCTGGACCCTAAACCGTCCCCGTCCCCTAACCCTAACCCTAGACCGAACCCTAACCCTAACCCTTCCCCGAAGCCTGACCCTCACCCGTCCCCTAATCCTAACCCGTACGCTGACACTAACCCGCGCCCTCACACGTATGCTCCCCCTAAAGCGTTGTCGTACCCTCACCTGGACCCTAAACCGTCCCCGTCCCCTAACCCTAACCCTAGCCCGAACCCTAACCCTAACCCTTCACCGAAGCCTGACCCTCACCCGTCCCCTAATCCTAACCCGTACGCTGACACTAACCCGCGCCCTCACACGTACGCTCCCCGTAAAGCGTTGTCGTACCCTCACCTGTACCCTAAACCGTCCCCGTCCCCTAACCCTAACCCTAGCCCGAACCCTAACCCTAACACTTCCCCGAAGCCTGACCCTCACCCGTCCCCTAATCCTAACCCGTACGCTGACACTAACCCGCGCCCTCACACGTACGCTCCCCCTAAAGCGTTGTCGTACCCTCACCTGGACCCTAAACCGTCCCCGTCCCCTAACCGTAACCCTAGCCCGTACCCTAACCCTAACCCTTCCCCGAAGCCTGACCCTCACCCGTCCCCTAATCCTAACCCGTACGCTGACACTAACCCGCGCCCTCACACGTACGCTCCCCCTAAAGCGTTGTCGTACCCTCACCTGGACCCTAAACCGTCCCCGTACCCTAACCCTATCCCTAGCCCGAACCCTAACCCTAACCCTTCCCCGAAGCCTGACCCTCACCCGTCCCCTAATCCTAACCCGTACGATGACACTAACCCGCGCCCTCACACGTACGCTCCCCCTGAAGCTTTGTCGTACCCTCACCTGGACCCTAAACCGTGCCCGTCCCCTAACCCTAACCCTAGCCCGAACCCTAACCCTAACCCTTCCCCGAAGCCTGACCCTCACCCGTCCCCTAATCCTAACCCGTACGCTGACACTAACCCGCGCCCTCACACGTACGCTCCCCCTAAAGCGTTGTCGTACCCTCACCTGGACCCTAAACCGTCCCCGTCCCCTAACCCTAACCCTAGCCCGAACCCTAACCCTAACCCTTCCCCGAAGCCTGACCCTCACCCGTCCCCTAATCCTAACCCGTACGTTGACACTAAACCGCGCCCTCACACGTACGCTCCCCCTAAAGCGTTGTCGTACCCTCACCTGGACCCTAAACCGTCCCCGTCCCCTAACCCTAACCCTAGCCCGAACCCTAACCCTAACCCTTCCCCGAAGCCTGACCCTCACCCGTCCCCTAATCCTAACCCGTACGCTGACACTAACCCGCGCCCTCACACGTACGCTCCCCCTAAAGCGTTGTCGTACCCTCACCTGGACCCTAAACCGTCCCCGTCCCCTAACCCTAACCCTAGCCCGAACCCTAACCCTAACCCTTCCCCGAAGCCTGACACTCACCCTTCCACTAATCCTAACCCGTACACAGACACTAACCCGCGCCCTCACACGTAGGCTCCCCCTAAAGCGTTGTCGTACCCTCACCTGGACCCTAAACCGTCCCCGTCCCCTAACCCTAACCTTAGCCCGAACCCTAACCCTAACACTTCCGCGAAGCCTGACCCTCACCCTTCCCCTAATCCTAACCCGTACGCTGACACTAACCCGCGCCCTCACACGTACGCTCCCCCTAGAGCGTTGTCGTACCCTCACCTGGACCCTAAACCGTCCCCGTACCCTAACCCTAACCCTAGCCCGAACCTTAACCCTAACCCTTCCCCGAAGCCTGACCCTCACCCGTCCCCTAATCCTAACCCGTACGCTGACACTAACCCGCGCCCTCACACGTACGCTCCCCCTAAAGCGTTGTCGTACCCTCACCTGGACCCTAAACCGTCCCCGTCCCCGTCCCCTAACCCTAGCCCGAACCCTAACCCTAACCCTTCCCCGAAGCCTGACCCTCACCCGTCCCCTAATCCTATCCCGTACGCTGACACTAACCCGCGCCCTCACACGTACGCTCCCCCTACAACGTTGTCGTACCCTCACCTGGACCCTAAACCGTCCCCGTTTCCTAACCCTAACCCTAGCCCGAACCCTAACCCTAACCCTTCCCCGAAGCCTGACCCTCACCCGTCCCCTAATCCTAACCCGTACGCTGACACTAACCCGCGCCCTCACACGTACACTCCCCATAGAGCGTTGTCGTACCCTCACCTGGACCCTAAACCGTCCCCGTCCCCTAACCCTAACCCTAGCCCGAAGCCTAACCCTAACCCTTCCCCGAAGCCTGACCCTCAGCCGTCCCCTAATCCTAACCCGTATGCTGACACTAACCCGCGCCCTCACACGTACGCTCCCCCTAGAGCGTTGTCGTACCCTCACCTGGACCCTAAACCGTCCCCGTCCCCTAACCCTAACCCTAGCCCGAAGCCTAACCCTAACCCTTCCCCGAAGCCTGACCCTCAGCCGTCCCCTAATCCTAACCCGTACGCTGACACTAACCCACGCCCTCACACGTACGCTCCCCTTAAAGCGTTGTCGTACCCGCACCTGGACCCTAAACCGTCCCTGTCCCCTAACCCTAACCCTAACCCGAACCCTAACCCTAACCCTTCCCCGAAGCCTGACCCTCACCCGTCCCCTAATCCTAACCCGTACGCTGACACTAACCCGCGCCCTCACACGGACGCTCCCCCTGAAGCGTTGTCGTACCCTCAGCTGGACCCTAAACCGTCCCCGTCCCCTAACCCTAACCCTAGCCCGAACCCTAACCCTAACACTTCCGCGAAGCCTGACTCTCACCCGTCCCCTAATCCTAACCCGTACGCTGACACTAACCCGCGCCCTCACACGTACGCTCCCCCTAAAGCGTTGTCGTACCCTCACCTGGACCCTAAACCGTCCCCGTCCCCTAACCCTAACCCTAGCCCGAACCATAACCCTAACCCTTCCCCGAAGCGTGACCAACAACTGTCCCCTAATCCTAACGCGTATGCTGACACTAACCCGTGCCCTCACACGTACGCTCCCCCTAAAGCGTTGTCGTACCCTCACCTGGACCCTAAACCGTCCCCGTCCCCTAACCCTAACCCGAACCCTAACCCTATCCCTTCCCCGAAGCCTGACCCTCACCCGTCCCCTAATCCTAACCCGTACTCTGACACTAACCCGCGCCCTCACATGTACGCTCCCCCTAAAGCGTTGTCGTACCCTCACCTGGACCCTAAACCGTCCCCGTCCCCTAACCCTAACCCTAGCCCGAACCCTAACCCTAACCCTTCCCCGAAGCCTGACGCTCACCCGTCCCCTAATCCTAACCCGTACGCTGACACTAACCCGCGCCCTCACACGTACGCTCCCCCTAAAGCGTTGTCGTACCCTCACCTGGACCCTAAACCGTCCCCGTCCCCTAACCCTAACCCTAGCCCGAACCCTAACCCTAACCCTTCCCCGAAGCCTGACCCTCAGCCGTCCCCTTATTCTAAACCGTACGCTGACACTAACCCACGCCCTCACACGTACGCTCCCCCTAAAGGGTTGTCGTACCCTCACCTGGACCCTAAACCGTCCCCGTCCCCTAACCCTAACCCTAGCCCGAACCCTAACCCTAACCCTTCCCCGAAGCCTGACCCTCACCTGTCCCCTAATCCTAACCCGTACAGTGACACTAACCCGCGCCCTCACACGTACGCTACCCCTAAAGCGTTGTCGTACCCTCACCTGGACCCTAAACCGTCCCCGTCCCCTAACCCTAACCCTAGCCCGAACCCTAACCCTAACCCTTCCCCGAAGCCTGACCCTCACCCGTCCCCTAATCCTAACCCGTACGCTGACACTAACCCGCGTCCTCACACGTACCCACCCCCTAAAGCGTTGTCGTACCCTCACCTGGACCCTAAACCGTCCCCGTCCCCTAACCCTAACCCTAGCCCGAACCCTAACCCTAACCCTTCCCCGAAGCCTGACCCTCACCGGTCCCCTAATCCTAACCCGTACGGTGACACTAACCCGCGCCCTCACACGTACGCTCCCCCTAAAGCGTTGTCGTACCCTCACCTGGACCCTAAACCGTCCCCGTCCCCTAACCCTAACCCTAGCCCGAACCCTAACCCTAACCCTTCCCCGAAGCCTGACCCTCACACGTCCCCTAATCCTAACCCGTACGCTGACACTAACCCGCGCCCTCACACGTACGCTCCCCCTAAAGCGTTGTCGTACCCTCACCTGGACCCTAAACCGTCCCTGTACCCTAACCCTAACCCTAGCCCGACCCCTAACCCTAACCCTTCCCCGAAGCCTGACACTCACCCGTCCCCTAATCCTAACCCGTACGCTGACACTAACCCGCGCCCTCACACGTACGCTCCCCCTAAAGCGTTGTCGTACCCTCACCTGGACCCTAAACCGTCCCCGTCCCCTAACCCTAACCCTAGCCCGAACCCTAACCCTAACCCTTCCCCGAAGCCTGACGCTCACCCGTCCCCTAATCCTAACCCGTACGCTGACACTAACCCGCGCCCTCACACGTACGCTCCCCCTAAAGCGTTGTCGTACCCTCACCTGGACCCTAAACCGTCCCCGTCCCCTAACCCTAACCCTAGCCCGAACCCTAACCCTAACCCTTCCCCGAAGCCTGTCCCTCACCCGTCCCCTAATCCTAACCCGTACGCTGACATTAACCCGCGCCCTCACACGTACGCTCTCCCTAAAGCGTTGTCGTACCCTCACCTGGACCCTAAACAGTCCCCGTCCCCTAACCCTAACCCTAGCCCGAACCCTAAACCTAACCCTTCCCCGAAGCCTGACACTCACCCGTCCCCTAATCCTAACCCGTACGCTGACACTAACCCGCGCCCTCACACGTACGCTCCCCCTAAAGCGTTGTCGTACCCTCACCTGGACCCTAAACCGTCCCCGTCCCCTAACCCTAACCCTAGCCCGAACCCTAACCCTAACCCTTCCCCGAAGCCTGACCCTCACCCGTCCCCTAATCCTAACCCGTACGCTGACACTAACCCGCGCCCTCACAGGTACGCTCCCCCTAAAGCGTTGTCGTACCCTCACCTGGACCCTAAACCGTCCCCGTCCCCTAACCCTAACCCTAGCCCGAACCCTAACCCTAACCCTTCCCCGAAGCCTGACCCTCACCCGTCCCCAATCCTAACCCGTACGCTGACACTAACCCGCGCCCTCACACGTACGCTCCCCCTAAAGCGTTGTCGTACCCTCACCTGGACTCTAAACCGTCCCCGTTTCCTAACCCTAACCCTAGCCCGAACCCTAACCCTAACCCTTCCCCGAAGCCTGACCCTCACCCGTCCCCTAATCCTAACCCGTACGCTGACACTAACCCGCGCCCTCACACGTACGCTGCCCCTAAAGCATTGTCGTACCCTCACCTGGACCCTAAACCGTCCCCGTCCCCTAACCCTAACCCTAGCCCGAACCCTAACCCTAACCCTTCCCCGATGCCTGACCCTCACCCGTCACCTAATCCTAACCCGTACGCTGACACTAACCAGCGCCCTCACACGTACGCTCCCCCTAAAGCGTTGCCGTACCCTCACCTGGACCCTAAACCGTCCCCGTCCCCTAACCCTAACCCTAGCCCGAACCCTAACCCTAACCCTTCCCCGAAGCCTGACCCTCAACCGTCCCCTAATCCTAACCCGTACGCTGACACTAACCCACGCCCTCACACGTACGCTCCCCCTAAAGCGTTGTCGTACCCTCACCTGGACCCTAAACCGTCCCCGTCCCCTAACCCTAACCCTAGCCCGAACCCTAACCCTAACCCTTCCCCGAAGCCTGACCCTCACCCGTCCCCAATCCTAACCCGTACGCTGACACTAACCCGCGCCCTCACACGTACGCTCCCCCTAAAGCGTTGTCGTACCCTCACCTGGACCCTAAACCGTCCCCGTCCCCTAACCCTAACCCTAACCCGAACCCTAACCCTAACCCTTCCCCGAAGCCTGACCCTCACCCGTCCCCTAATCCTAACCCGTACGCTGACACTAACCAGCGCCCTCACACGTACGCTCCCCCTAAAGCGTTGTCGTACCCTCACCTGGACCCAAAACCATCCCCGTCCCCTAACCCTAACCCTAGCCCGAACCCTAACTCTAACCCTTCCCCGAAGCCTGACCCTCACCTGTCCCCAAATCCTAACCCGTACGCTGACACTAACCCGCGCCCTCACACGTACGCTCCTCCTAAAGCGTTGTCGTCCCCTCACCTTGATCCTAAACCGTCCCCGTTTCCTAACCCTAACCCTAGCCCGAACCCTAACAATAACCCTTCACCGAAGACTGACCCTCACCCGTCCCCTAATCCTAACCCGTACGCTGACACTAACCAGCGCCCTCACACGTACGCTACCCCTAAAGCGTTGTCGTACCCTCACCTGGACCCTAAACCGTCCCCGTCCCCTAACCCTAACCCTAGCCCGAACCCTAACCCTAACCCTTCCCCGAAGCCTGACCCTCACCCGTCCCCTAATCCTAACCCGTACGCTGACACTAACCCGCGCCCTCACACGTACACTCCCCCTAAAGCGCTGTTGTACCCTCACCTGGACCCTAAACCGTCCCCGTCCCCTAACCCTAACCCTAGCCCGAACCCTAACCCTAACCCTTCCCCGAAGCCTGACCCTCACCCGTCCACTAATCCTAACCCGTACGCTGACACTAACCCGCGCCCTCACACGTACGCTCCCCCTAAAGCGTTGTCGTACCCTCACCTGGACCCTAAACCGTCCCCGTCCCCTAACCCTAACCCTAGCCCGAAACCTAACCCTAACCCTTCCCCGAAGCCTGACCCTCACCCGTCCCCTAATCCTAACCCGTACGCTGACACTAACCCGCGCCCTCACACGTACGCTCCCCCTAAAGCGTTGTCGTACCCTCACCTGGACCCTAAACCGTCCCCGTCCCCTAACCCTAACCCTAGCCCGAACCCTAACCCTAACCCTTCCCCGAAGCCTGACCCTCACCCGTCCCCTAATCCTAACCCGTACGCTGACACTAACCCGCGCCCTCACACGTACGCTCCCCCTAAAGCGTTGTCGTACCCTCACCTGGACCCTAAACCGTCCCCGTCCCCTAACCCTAACCCTAGCCCGAACCCTAACCCTAACCCTTCCCCGAAGCCTGACCCTCACCCGTCCCCTAATCCTAACCCGTACGCTGACACTAACCCGCGCCCTCACACGTACGCTCCCCCTAAAGCGTTGTCCTACCCTCACCTGGACCCTAAACCGTCCCCATCCCCTAACCCTAACCCTAGCCCGAACCCTAACCCTAACCCTTCCCCGAAGCCTGACCCTCACCCGTCCCCTAATCCTAACCCGTACGCTGACACTAACCCGCGCCCTCACACGTACGCTCCCCCTAAAGCGTTGTCGTACCCTCACCTGGACCCTAAACCGTCCCCGTCCCCTAACCCTAACCCTAGCCCGAACCCTAACCCTAACCCTTCCCCGAAGCCTGACCCTCACCCGTCCCATAATCCTAACCCGTACGCTGACACTAACCAGCGCCCTCACACGTACGCTCCCCCTAAAGCGTTGTCGTACCCTCACCTGGACCCTAAACCGTCCCCGTCCCCTAACCCTAACCCTAGCCCGACCCTAACCCTAACCTTTCCCCGAAGCCTGACCCTCACCCGTCCCCTAATCCTAACCCGTACGCTGACACTAACCCGCGCCGTCACACGTACGCTCCCCCTAAAGCGTTGTCGTACCCTCACCTGGACCCTAAACCGTCCCCGTCCCCTAACCCTAACCCTAGCCCGAACCCTAACCCTAACACTTCCCCGAAGCCTGACCCTCACCCGTCCCCTAATCCTAACCCGTACGCTGACACTAACCCGCGCCCTCACACGTACGCTCCCCCTAAAGCGTTGTCGTACCCTCACCTGGACCCTAAACCGTCCCCGTCCCCGTCCCCTATCCCTAGCCCGAACCCTAACCCTTACCCTTCCCCGAAGCCTGACCCTCACCCGTCCCCTAATCCTAACCTGTACGCTGACACTAACCCGCGCCCTCACACGTACGCTCCCCCTAGAGCATTGTCGTACCCTCACCTGGACCCTAAACCGTCCCCGTCCCCTAACCCTAACCCTAGCCCGAACCTTAACCCTAACCCTTCCCCGAAGCCTGACCCTCACCCGTCCCCTAATCCTAACCCGTACGCTGACACTAAGCCGCGCCCTCACACGTACGCTCCCCCTAAAGCGTTGTCGTACCCTCACCTGGACCCTAAACCGTCCCCGTCCCGTAACCCTAACCCTAGCCCGAACCCTAACCCTAACCCTTCCCCGAAGTCTGACCCTCACCCGTCCCCTAATCCTAACCCGTACGCTGACACTAACCCGCGCCCTCACACGTACGCTCCCCCTACAACGTTGTCGTACCCTCACCTGGACCCTAAACCGTCCCCGTTTCCTAACCCTAACCCTAGCCCGAACCCTAACCCTAACCCTTCCCCGAAGCCTTACCCTCACCCGTCCCCTAATCCTAACCCGTACGCTGACACTAAGCCGCGCCCTCACACGTACGCTCCCCCTAAAGCGTTGTCGTACCCTCACCTGGACCCTAAACCGTCCCCGTCCCCTAACCCTAACCCTAGCCCGAACCCTAACCCTAACCCTTCCCCGAAGCCTGACCCTCACCCGTCCCCTAATCCTAACCCGTACGCTGACACTAACCCGCGCCCTCACACGTACGCTCCCCCTAAAGCGTTGTCGTACCCTCACCTGGACCCTAAACCGTCCCCGTCCCCTAACCGTAACCCTAGCCCGAACCCTAACCCTAACCCTTCCCCGAAGCCTGACCCTCACCCGTCCCCTAATTCTAACCCGTACGCTGACACTAACCCGCGCCCTCACACGTACGCTCCCCCTACGACGTTGTCGTACCCTCACCTGGACCCTAAACCGTCCCCGTTTCCTAACCCTAACCCTAGCTCGAACCCTAACCCTAACCCTTCCCCGAAGCCTGACCCTCACCCGTCCCCTAATCCTAACCCGTACGCTGACACTAACCCGCGCCCTCACACGTACGCTCCCCCTAAAGCATTGTCGTACCCTCACCTGGACCCTAAACCGTCCCCGTGCCCTAACCCTAACCCTAGCCCGAACCCTAACCCTAACCCTTCCCCGAAGCCTGACCCTCACCCGTCCCCTAATCCTAACCCGTACGCTGACACTAACCCGCGCCCTCACACGTACGCTCCCCCTAAAGCGTTGTCGTACCCTCACCTGGACCCTAAACCGACCCCGTCCCCTAACCCTAACCCTAGCCCGAACCCTAACCCTAACCCTTCCCCGAAGCCTGACCCTCACCCGTCCCCTAATCCTAACCCGTACGCTGACACTAACCCGCGCCCTCACACGTACGCTCCCCCTAAAGCGTTGTCGTACCCTCACCTGGACCCTAAACCGTCCCCGTCCCCTAACCCTAACCCTAGCCCGAACCCTAACCCTAACCCTTCCCCGAAGCCTGACCCTCACCCGTCCCCTAATCCTAACCCGTACGCTGACACTAACCCGCGCCCTCACACGTACGCTCCCCCTACAACGTTGTCGTACCCTCACCTGGACCCTAAACCGTCCCCGTTTCCTAACCCTAACCCTAGCCCGAACCCTAACCCTAACCCTTCCCCGAAGCCTGACCCTCACCCGTCCCCTAATCCTAACCCGAACGCTGACACTAACCCGCGCCTTCACACGTACGCTCCCCCTAAAGCGTTGTCGTACCCTCACCTGGACCCTAAACCGTCCCCGTCCCCTAACCCTAACCCTAGCCCGAACCCTAACCCTAACCCTTCCCCGAAGCCTGACCCTCACCCGTCCCATAATCCTAACCCGTACGCTGACACTAACCAGCGCCCTCACACGTACGCTCCCCCTAAAGCGTTGTCGTACCCTCACCTGGACCCTAAACCGTCCCCGTCCCCTAACCCTAACCCTAGCCCGACCCTAACCCTAACCTTTCCCCGAAGCCTGACCCTCACCCGTCCCCTAATCCTAACCCGTACGCTGACACTAACCCGCGCCGTCACACGTACGCTCCCCCTAAAGCGTTGTCGTACCCTCACCTGGACCCTAAACCGTCCCCGTCCCCTAACCCTAACCCTAGCCCGAACCCTAACCCTAACACTTCCCCGAAGCCTGACCCTCACCCGTCCCCTAATCCTAACCCGTACGCTGACACTAACCCGCGCCCTCACACGTACGCTCCCCCTAAAGCGTTGTCGTACCCTCACCTGGACCCTAAACCGTCCCCGTCCCCGTCCCCTATCCCTAGCCCGAACCCTAACCCTTACCCTTCCCCGAAGCCTGACCCTCACCCGTCCCCTAATCCTAACCTGTACGCTGACACTAACCCGCGCCCTCACACGTACGCTCCCCCTAGAGCATTGTCGTACCCTCACCTGGACCCTAAACCGTCCCCGTCCCCTAACCCTAACCCTAGCCCGAACCTTAACCCTAACCCTTCCCCGAAGCCTGACCCTCACCCGTCCCCTAATCCTAACCCGTACGCTGACACTAAGCCGCGCCCTCACACGTACGCTCCCCCTAAAGCGTTGTCGTACCCTCACCTGGACCCTAAACCGTCCCCGTCCCGTAACCCTAACCCTAGCCCGAACCCTAACCCTAACCCTTCCCCGAAGTCTGACCCTCACCCGTCCCCTAATCCTAACCCGTACGCTGACACTAACCCGCGCCCTCACACGTACGCTCCCCCTACAACGTTGTCGTACCCTCACCTGGACCCTAAACCGTCCCCGTTTCCTAACCCTAACCCTAGCCCGAACCCTAACCCTAACCCTTCCCCGAAGCCTTACCCTCACCCGTCCCCTAATCCTAACCCGTACGCTGACACTAAGCCGCGCCCTCACACGTACGCTCCCCCTAAAGCGTTGTCGTACCCTCACCTGGACCCTAAACCGTCCCCGTCCCCTAACCCTAACCCTAGCCCGAACCCTAACCCTAACCCTTCCCCGAAGCCTGACCCTCACCCGTCCCCTAATCCTAACCCGTACGCTGACACTAACCCGCGCCCTCACACGTACGCTCCCCCTAAAGCGTTGTCGTACCCTCACCTGGACCCTAAACCGTCCCCGTCCCCTAACCGTAACCCTAGCCCGAACCCTAACCCTAACCCTTCCCCGAAGCCTGACCCTCACCCGTCCCCTAATTCTAACCCGTACGCTGACACTAACCCGCGCCCTCACACGTACGCTCCCCCTACGACGTTGTCGTACCCTCACCTGGACCCTAAACCGTCCCCGTTTCCTAACCCTAACCCTAGCTCGAACCCTAACCCTAACCCTTCCCCGAAGCCTGACCCTCACCCGTCCCCTAATCCTAACCCGTACGCTGACACTAACCCGCGCCCTCACACGTACGCTCCCCCTAAAGCATTGTCGTACCCTCACCTGGACCCTAAACCGTCCCCGTGCCCTAACCCTAACCCTAGCCCGAACCCTAACCCTAACCCTTCCCCGAAGCCTGACCCTCACCCGTCCCCTAATCCTAACCCGTACGCTGACACTAACCCGCGCCCTCACACGTACGCTCCCCCTAAAGCGTTGTCGTACCCTCACCTGGACCCTAAACCGACCCCGTCCCCTAACCCTAACCCTAGCCCGAACCCTAACCCTAACCCTTCCCCGAAGCCTGACCCTCACCCGTCCCCTAATCCTAACCCGTACGCTGACACTAACCCGCGCCCTCACACGTACGCTCCCCCTAAAGCGTTGTCGTACCCTCACCTGGACCCTAAACCGTCCCCGTCCCCTAACCCTAACCCTAGCCCGAACCCTAACCCTAACCCTTCCCCGAAGCCTGACCCTCACCCGTCCCCTAATCCTAACCCGTACGCTGACACTAACCCGCGCCCTCACACGTACGCTCCCCCTACAACGTTGTCGTACCCTCACCTGGACCCTAAACCGTCCCCGTTTCCTAACCCTAACCCTAGCCCGAACCCTAACCCTAACCCTTCCCCGAAGCCTGACCCTCACCCGTCCCCTAATCCTAACCCGTACGCTGACACTAACCCGCGCCTTCACACGTACGCTCCCCCTAAAGCGTTGTCGTACCCTCACCTGGACCCTAAACCGTCCCCGTCCCCTAACCCTAACCCTAGCCCGAACCCTAACCCTAACCCTTCCCCGAAGCCTGACCCTCACCCGTCCCCTAATCCTAACCCGTACGCTGACACTAACCCGCGCCCTCACACGTACGCTCCCCCTAAAGCGTTGTCGTACCCTCACCTGGACCCTAAACCGTCCCCGTCCCCTAACCCTAACCCTAGCCCGAACCCTAACCTTAACCCTTCCCCGAAGCCTGACCCTCACCCGTCCCCTAATCCTAACCCGTACGCTGACACTAACCCGCGCCCTCACACTTACGCTCCCCCTAAAGCGTTGTCGTACCCTCACTTGGACCCTAAACCGTCCCCGTCCCCTAACCCTAACCCTAGCCCGAACCCTAACCCTAACCCTTCCCCGAAGCCTGACCCTCACCCGTCCCCTAATCCTAACCCGTACGCTGACACTAACCCGCGCCCTCACACGTACGCTCCCCCTAAAGCGTTGTCGTACCCTCACCTGGACCCTAAACCGTCCCCGTCCCCTAACCCTAACCCTAGCCCGAACCCTAACCCTAACCCTTCCCCGAAGCCTGACCCTCACCCGTCCCCTAATCCTAACCCGTACGCTGACACTAACCCGCGCCCTCACACGTACGCTCCCCCTAAAGCGTTGTCGTACCCTCACCTGGACCCTAAACCGTCCCCGTCCCCTAACCCTAACCCTAGCCCGAACCCTAACCCTAACCCTTCCCCGAAGCCTGACCCTCACCCGTCCCCTAATCCTAACCCGTACGCTGACACTAACCCGCGCCCTCACACGTACGCTCCCCCTACAACGTTGTGGTACCCTCACCTGGACCCTAAACCGTCCCCGTTTCCTAACCCTAACCCTAGCCCGAACCCTAACCCTAACCCTTCCCCGAAGCCTGACCCTCACCCGTCCCCTAATCCTAACCCGTACGCTGACACTAACCCGCGCACTCACACGTACGCTCCCCCTAAAGCGTTGTCGTACCCTCACCTGGACCCTAAACCGTCCCCGTCCCCTAACCCTAACCCTAGCCCGAACCCTAACCCTAACCCTTCCCCGAAGCCTGACCCTCACCCGTCCCCTAATCCTAACCCGTACGCTGACACTAAACCGCGCCCTCACACTTACGCTCCCCCTAAAGCGTTGTCGTACCCTCACTTGGACCCTAAACCGTCCCCGTCCCCTAACCCTAACCCTAGCCCGAACCCTAACCCTAACCCTTCCCCGAAGCCTGACCCTCACCCGTCCCCTAATCCTAACCCGTACGCTGACACTAACCCGCGCCCTCACACGTACGCTCCCCCTAAAGCGTTGTCGTACCCTCACCTGGACCCTAAACCGTCCCCGTCCCCTAACCCTAACCCTAGCCCGAACCCTAACCCTAACCCTTCCCCGAAGCCTGACCCTCACCCGTCCCCTAATCCTAACCCGTACGCTGACACTAACCCGCGCCCTCACACGTACGCTCCCCCTAAAGCGTTGTCGTACCCTCACCTGGACCCTAAACCGTCCCCGTCCCCTAACCCTAACCCTAGCCCGAACCCTAACCCTAACCCTTCCCCGAAGCCTGACCCTCACCCGTCCCCTAATCCTAACCCGTACGCTGACACTAACCCGCGCCCTCACACGTACGCTCCCCCTAAAGCGTTGTCGTACCCTCACCTGGACCCTAAACCGTCCCCGTCCCCTAACCCTAACCCTAGCCCGAACCCTAACCCTAACCCTTCCCCGAAGCCTGACCCTCACCCGTCCCCTAATCCTAACCCGTACGCTGACACTAACCCGCGCCCTCACACTTACGCTCCCCCTAAAGCGTTGTCGTACCCTCACTTGGACCCTAAACCGTCCCCGTCCCCTAACCCTAACCCTAGCCCGAACCCTAACCCTAACCCTTCCCCGAAGCCTGACCCTCACCCGTCCCCTAATCCTAACCCGTACGCTGACACTAACCCGCGCCCTCACACGTACGCTCCCCCTAAAGCGTTGTCGTACCCTCACCTGGACCCTAAACCGTCCCCGTCCCCTAACCCTAACCCTAGCCCGAACCCTAACCCTAACCCTTCCCCGAAGCCTGACCCTCACCCGTCCCCTAATCCTAACCCGTACGCTGACACTAACCCGCGCCCTCACACGTACGCTCCCCCTAAAGCGTTGTCGTACCCTCACCTGGACCCTAAACCGTCCCCGTCCCCTAACCCTAACCCTAGCCCGAACCCTAACCCTAACCCTTCCCCGAAGCCTGACCCTCACCCGTCCCCTAATCCTAACCCGTACGCTGACACTAACCCGCGCCCTCACACGTACGCTCCCCCTACAACGTTGTCGTACCCTCACCTGGACCCTAAACCGTCCGCGTTTCCTAACCCTAACCCTAGCCCGAACCCTAACCCTAACCCTTCCCCGAAGCCTGACCCTCACCCGTCCCCTAATCCTAACCCGTACGCTGACACTAACCCGCGCACTCACACGTACGCTCCCCCTAAAGCGTTGTCGTACCCTCACCTGGACCCTAAACCGTCCCCGTCCCCTAACCCTAACCCTAGCCCGAACCCTAACCCTAACCCTTCCCCGAAGCCTGACCCTCACCCGTCCCCTAATCCTAACCCGTACGCTGACACTAACCCGCGCCCTCACACTTACGCTCCCCCTAAAGCGTTGTCGTACCCTCACTTGGACCCTAAACCGTCCCCGTCCCCTAACCCTAACCCTAGCCCGAACCCTAACCCTAACCCTTCCCCGAAGCCTGACCCTCACCCGTCCCCTAATCCTAACCCGTACGCTGACACTAACCCGCGCCCTCACACGTACGCTCCCCCTAAAGCGTTGTCGTACCCTCACCTGGACCCTAAACCGTCCCCGTCCCCTAACCCTAACCCTAGCCCGAACCCTAACCCTAACACTTCCCCGAAGCCTGACCCTCACCCGTCCCCTAATCCTAACCCGTACGCTGACACTAACCCGCGCCCTCACACGTACGCTCCCCCTAAAGGGTTGTCCTACCCTCACCTGGACCCTAAACCGTCCCCGTCCCCTAACCCTAACCCTAGCCCGAACCCTAACCCTAACCCTTCCCCGAAGCCTGACCCTCACCCGTCCCCTAATCCTAACACGTACGCTGACACTAACCCGCGCCTTCACACGTACGCTCCCCCTAAAGCGTTGTCGTACCCTCACCTGGACCCTAAACCGTCCCCGTCCCCTAACCCTAACCCTAGCCCGAACCCTAACCCTAACCCTTCCCCGAAGCCTGACCCTCACCCGTCCCCAATCCTAACCCGTACGCTGACACTAACCCGCGCCCTCACACGTACGCTCCCCCTAAAGCGTTGTCGTACCCTCACCTGGACCCTAAACCGTCCCCGTCCCCTAACCCTAACCCTAGCCCGAACCCTAACCCTAACCCTTCCCCGAAGCCTGACCCTCACCCGTCCCCTAATCCTAACCCGTACGCTGACACTAACCCGCGCCCTCACACGTACGCTCCCCCTGAAGCGTTGTCGTACCCTCACCTGGACCCTAAACCATCCCCGTCCCCTAACCCTAACCCTAGCCCGAACCCTAACCCTAACCCTTCCCCGAAGCCTGACCCTCACCCGTCCCCTAATCCTAACCCGTACGCTGACACTAACCCGCGCCCTCACACGTATGCTCCCCCTAAAGCGTTGTCGTACCCTCACCTGGACCCTAAACCGTCCCCGTCCCCTAACCCTAACCCTAGCCCGAACCCTAACCCTAACCCTTCCCCGAAGCCTGACCCTCACCCGTCCCCTAATCCTAACCCGTACGTTGACACTAAACCGCGCCCTCACACGTACGCTCCCCCTAAAGCGTTGTCGTACCCTCACCTGGACCCTAAACCGTCCCCGTCCCCTAACCCTAACCCTAGCCCGAAACCTAACCCTAACCCTTCCCCGAAGCCTGACCTTCACCCGTCCCCTAATCCTAACCCGTACGCTGACACTAACCCGCGCCCTCACACTTACGCTCCCCCTAAAGCGTTGTCGTACCCTCACTTGGACCCTAAACCGTCCCCGTCCCCTAACCCTAACCCTAGCCCGAACCCTAACCCTAACCCTTCCCCGAAGCCTGACGCTCACCCGTCCCCTAATCCTAACCCGTACGCTGACACTAACCCGCGCCCTCACACGTACGCTCCCCCTAAAGCGTTGTCGTACCCTCACCTGGACCCTAAACCGTCCCCGTCCCCTAACTCTAACCCTAGCCCGAACCCTAACCCTAACACTTCCCCGAAGCCTGACCCTCACCCGTCCCCTAATCCTAACCCGTACGCTGACACTAACCCGCGCCCTCACACGTACGCTCCCCCTAAAGGGTTGTCGTACCCTCACCTGGACCCTAAACCGTCCCCGTCCCCTAACCCTAACCCTAGCCCGAACCCTAACCCTAACCCTTCCCCGAAGCCTGACCCTCACCCGTCCCCTAATCCTAACACGTACGCTGACACTAACCCCCGCCCTCACACGTACGCTCCCCCTAAAGCGTTGTCGTACCCTCACCTGGACCCTAAACCGTCCCCGTCCCCTAACCCTAACCCTAGCCCGAACCCTAACCCTAACACTTCCCCAAAGCCTGACTCTCACCCGTCCCCTAATCCTAACCCGTACGCTGACACTAACCCGCGCCCTCACACGTACGCTCCCCCTAAAGCGTTGTCGTACCCTCACCTGGACCCTAATCCGTCCCCGTCCCCTAACCCTAACCCTAGCCCGAACCCTAACCCTAACCCATCCCCGAAGCCTGACCCTCACCCGTCCCCTAATCCTAACCCGTACGCTGACACTAACCCGCGCCCTCACACGTACGCTCCCCCTAAAGCGTTGTCGTACCCTCACCTGGACCCTAAACCGTCCCCGTCCCCTAACCCTAACCCTAGCCCGAACCCTAACCCTAACCCTTCCCCGAAGCCTGACCCTCACCCGTCCCCAATCCTAACCCGTACGCTGACACTAACCCGCGCCCTCACACGTACGCTCCCCCTAAAGCGTTGTCGTACCCTCACCTGGACCCTAAACCGTCCCCGTCCCCTAACCCTAACCCTAGCCCGAACCCTAACCCTAACCCTTCCCCGAAGCCTGACCCTCACCCGTCCCCTAATCCTAACCCGTACGCTGACACTAACCCGCGCCCTCACACGTACGCTCCCCCTGAAGCGTTGTCGTACCCTCACCTGGACCCTAAACCATCCCCGTCCCCTAACCCTAACCCTAGCCCGAACCCTAACCCTAACCCTTCCCCGAAGCCTGACCCTCACCCGTCCCCTAATCCTAACCCGTACGCTGACACTAACCCGCGCCCTCACACGTATGCTCCCCCTAAAGCGTTGTCGTACCCTCACCTGGACCCTAAACCGTCCCCGTCCCCTAACCCTAACCCTAGCCCGAACCCTAACCCTAATCCTTCCCCGAAGCCTGACCCTCACCCGTCCCCTAATCCTAACCCGTACGTTGACACTAAACCGCGCCCTCACACGTACGCTCCCCCTAAAGCGTTGTCGTACCCTCACCTGGACCCTAAACCGTCCCCGTCCCCTAACCCTAACCCTAGCCCGAAACCTAACCCTAACCCTTCCCCGAAGCCTGACCTTCACCCGTCCCCTAATCCTAACCCGTACGCTGACACTAACCCGCGCCCTCACACTTACGCTCCCCCTAAAGCGTTGTCGTACCCTCACTTGGACCCTAAACCGTCCCCGTCCCCTAACCCTAACCCTAGCCCGAACCCTAACCCTAACCCTTCCCCGAAGCCTGACGCTCACCCGTCCCCTAATCCTAACCCGTACGCTGACACTAACCCGCGCCCTCACACGTACGCTCCCCCTAAAGCGTTGTCGTACCCTCACCTGGACCCTAAACCGTCCCCGTCCCCTAACTCTAACCCTAGCCCGAACCCTAACCCTAACACTTCCCCGAAGCCTGACCCTCACCCGTCCCCTAATCCTAACCCGTACGCTGACACTAACCCGCGCCCTCACACGTACGCTCCCCCTAAAGGGTTGTCGTACCCTCACCTGGACCCTAAACCGTCCCCGTCCCCTAACCCTAACCCTAGCCCGAACCCTAACCCTAACCCTTCCCCGAAGCCTGACCCTCACCCGTCCCCTAATCCTAACACGTACGCTGACACTAACCCCCGCCCTCACACGTACGCTCCCCCTAAAGCGTTGTCGTACCCTCACCTGGACCCTAAACCGTCCCCGGCCCCTAACCCTAACCCTAGCCCGAACCCTAACCCTAACACTTCCCCAAAGCCTGACTCTCACCCGTCCCCTAATCCTAACCCGTACGCTGACACTAACCCGCGCCCTCACACGTACGCTCCCCCTAAAGCGTTGTCGTACCCTCACCTGGACCCTAATCCGTCCCCGTCCCCTAACCCTAACCCTAGCCCGAACCCTAACCCTAACCCATCCCCGAAGCCTGACCCTCACCCGTCCCCTAATCCTAACCCGTACGCTGACACTAACCCGCGCCCTCACACGTACGCTCCCCCTAAAGCGTTGTCGTACCCTCACCTGGACCCTAAACCGTCCCCGTCCCCTAACCCTAACCCTAGCCCGAACCCTAACCCTAACCCTTCCCCGAAGCCTGACCCTCACCCGTCCCCTAATCCTAACCCGTACGCTGACACTAACCCGCGCCCTCACACGTACGCTCCCCCTAAAGCGTTGTCGTACCCTCACCTGGACCCTAAACCGTCCCCGTCCCCTAACCCTAACCCTAGCCCGAACCCTAACCCTAACTCTTCACCGAAGCCTGACCCTCACCCGTCCCCTAATCCTAACCCGTACGCTGACACTAACCCGCGCCCTCACACGTACGCTCCCCCTAAAGCGTTGTCGTACCCTCACCTGGACCCTAAACCGTCCCCGTCCCCTAACCCTAACCCTAGCCCGTACCCTAACCCTAACACTTCCCCGAAGCCTGACCCTCACCCGTCCCCTAATCCTAACCCGTACGCTGACACTAACCCGCGCCCTCACACGTACGCTCCCCCTAAAGCGTTGTCGTACCCTCACCTGGACCCTAAACCGTCCCCGTCCCCTAACCCTATCCCTAGCCCGAACCCTAACCCTAACCCTTCCCCGAAGCCTGACCCTCACCCGTCCCCAATCCTAACCCGTACGCTGACACTAACCCGCGCCCTCACACGTACGCTCCCCCTAAAGCGTTGTCGTACCCTCACCTGCACCCTAAACCGTCCCCGTCCCCTAACCCTAACCCTAGCCCGAACCCTAACCCTAACCCTTCCCCGAAGCCTGACCCTCACCCGTCCCCTAATCCTAACCCGTACGCTGACACTAAACCGCGCCCTCACACGTACGCTCCCCCTAAAGCGTTGTCGTACCCTCACCTGGACCCTAAACCGTCCCCGTCCCCTAACCCTAACCCTAGCCCGAACCCTAACCCTAACCCTTCCCCGAAGCCTGACCCTCACCCGTCCCCTAATCCTAACCCGTACGCTGACACTAACCCGCGCCCTCACACGTACGCTCCCCCTAAAGCGTTGTCGTACCCTCACCTGGACCCTAAACCGTCCCCGTCCCCTAACCCTATCCCTAGCCCGAACCCTAACCCTAACCCTTCCCCGAAGCCTGACCCTCACCCGTCCCCAATCCTAACCCGTACGCTGACACTAACCCGCGCCCTCACACGTACGCTCCCCCTAAAGCGTTGTCGTACCCTCACCTGCACCCTAAACCGTCCCCGTCCCCTAACCCTAACCCTAGCCCGAACCCTAACCCTAACCCTTCCCCGAAGCCTGACCCTCACCCGTCCCCTAATCCTAACCCGTACGCTGACACTAAACCGCGCCCTCACACGTACGCTCCCCCTAAAGCGTTGTCGTACCCTCACCTGGACCCTAAACCGTCCCCGTCCCCTAACCCTAACCCTAGCCCGAACCCTAACCCTAACCCTTCCCCGAAGCCTGACCCTCACCCGTCCCCTAATCCTAACCCGTACGCTGACACTAACCCGCGCCCTCACACGTACGCTCCCCCTAAAGCGTTGTCGTACCCTCACCTGGACCCTAAACCGTCCCCGTCCCCTAACCCTAACCCTAGCCCGAACCCTAACCCTAACCCTTCCCCGAAGCCTGACCCTCACCCGTCCCCTAATCCTAACCCGTACGCTGACACTAACCCGCGCCCTCACACGTACGCTCCCCCTAAAGCGTTGTCGTACCCTCACCTGGACCCTAAACCGTCCCCGTCCCCTAACCCTAACCCTAGCCCGAACCCTAACCCTAACCCTTCCCCGAAGCCTGACCCTCACCCGTCCCCTAATCCTAACCCGTACGCTGACACTAACCCGCGCCCTCACACGTACGCTCCCCCTAAAGCGTTGTCGTACCCTCACCTGGACCCTAAACCGTCCCCGTCCCCTAACCCTAACCCTAGCCCGAACCCTAACCCTAATCCTTCCCCGAAGCCTGACCCTCACCCGTCCCCTAATCCTAACCCGTACGCTGACACTAACCCGCGCCCTCACACTTACGCTCCCCCTAAAGCGTTGTCGTACCCTCACTTGGACCCTAAACCGTCCCCGTCCCCTAACCCTAACCCTAGCCCGAACCCTAACCCTAACCCTTCCCCGAAGCCTGACCCTCACCCGTCCCCTAATCCTAACCCGTACGCTGACACTAACCCGCGCCCTCACACGTACGCTCCCCCTAAAGCGTTGTCGTACCCTCACCTGGACCCTAAACCGTCCCCGTCCCCTAACCCTAACCCTAGCCCGAACCCTAACCCTAACCCTTCCCCGAAGCCTGACCCTCACCCGTCCCCTAATCCTAACCCGTACGCTGACACTAACCCGCGCCCTCACACGTACGCTCCCCCTAAAGCGTTGTCGTACCCTCACCTGGACCCTAAACCGTCCCCGTCCCCTAACCCTAACCCTAGCCCGAACCCTAACCCTAACCCTTCCCCGAAGCCTGACCCTCACCCGTCCCCTAATCCTAACCCGTACGCTGACACTAACCCGCGCCCTCACACGTACGCTCCCCCTACAACGTTGTCGTACCCTCACCTGGACCCTAAACCGTCCCCGTTTCCTAACCCTAACCCTAGCCCGAACCCTAACCCTAACCCTTCCCCGAAGCCTGACCCTCACCCGTCCCCTAATCCTAACCCGTACGCTGACACTAACCCGCGCACTCACACGTACGCTCCCCCTAAAGCGTTGTCGTACCCTCACCTGGACCCTAAACCGTCCCCGTCCCCTAACCCTAACCCTAGCCCGAACCCTAACCCTAACCCTTCCCCGAAGCCTGACCCTCACCCGTCCCCTAATCCTAACCCGTACGCTGACACTAACCCGCGCCCTCACACTTACGCTCCCCCTAAAGCGTTGTCGTACCCTCACTTGGACCCTAAACCGTCCCCGTCCCCTAACCCTAACCCTAGCCCGAACCCTAACCCTAACCCTTCCCCGAAGCGTGACCCTCACCCGTCCCCTAATCCTAACCCGTACGCTGACACTAACCCGCGCCCTCACACGTACGCTCCCCCTAAAGCGTTGTCGTACCCTCATCTGGACCCTAAACCGTCCCCGTCCCCTAACCCTAACCCTAGCCCGAACCCTAACCCTAACACTTCCCCGAAGCCTGACCCTCACCCGTCCCCTAATCCTAACCCGTACGCTGACACTAACCCGCGCCCTCACACGTACGCTCCCCCTAAAGGGTTGTCCTACCCTCACCTGGACCCTAAACCGTCCCCGTCCCCTAACCCTAACCCTAGCCCGAACCCTAACCCTAACCCTTCCCCGAAGCCTGACCCTCACCCGTCCCCTAATCCTAACACGTACGCTGACACTAACCCGCGCCCTCACACGTACGCTCCCCCTAAAGCGTTGTCGTACCCTCACCTGGACCCTAAACCGTCCCCGTCCCCTAACCCTAACCCTAGCCCGAACCCTAACCCTAACCCTTCCCCGAAGCCTGATCCTCACCCGTCCCCAATCCTAACCCGTACGCTGACACTAACCCGCGCCCTCACACGTACGCTCCCCCTAAAGCGTTGTCGTACCCTCACCTGGACCCTAAACCGTCCCCGTCCCCTAACCCTAACCCTAGCCCGAACCCTAACCCTAACCCTTCCCCGAAGCCTGACCCTCACCCGTCCCCTAATCCTAACCCGTACGCTGACACTAACCCGCGCCCTCACACGTACGCTCCCCCTGAAGCGTTGTCGTACCCTCACCTGGACCCTAAACCATCCCCGTCCCCTAACCCTAACCCTAGCCCGAACCCTAACCCTAACCCTTCCCCGAAGCCTGACCCTCACCCGTCCCCTAATCCTAACCCGTACGCTGACACTAACCCGCGCCCTCACACGTATGCTCCCCCTAAAGCGTTGTCGTACCCTCACCTGGACCCTAAACCGTCCCCGTCCCCTAACCCTAACCCTAGCCCGAACCCTAACCCTAACCCTTCCCCGAAGCCTGACCCTCACCCGTCCCCTAATCCTAACCCGTACGTTGACACTAAACCGCGCCCTCACACGTACGCTCCCCCTAAAGCGTTGTCGTACCCTCACCTGGACCCTAAACCGTCCCCGTCCCCTAACCCTAACCCTAGCCCGAAACCTAACCCTAACCCTTCCCCGAAGCCTGACCTTCACCCGTCCCCTAATCCTAACCCGTACGCTGACACTAACCCGCGCCCTCACACTTACGCTCCCCCTAAAGCGTTGTCGTACCCTCACTTGGACCCTAAACCGTCCCCGTCCCCTAACCCTAACCCTAGCCCGAACCCTAACCCTAACCCTTCCCCGAAGCCTGACGCTCACCCGTCCCCTAATCCTAACCCGTACGCTGACACTAACCCGCGCCCTCACACGTACGCTCCCCCTAAAGCGTTGTCGTACCCTCACCTGGACCCTAAACCGTCCCCGTCCCCTAACTCTAACCCTAGCCCGAACCCTAACCCTAACACTTCCCCGAAGCCTGACCCTCACCCGTCCCCTAATCCTAACCCGTACGCTGACACTAACCCGCGCCCTCACACGTACGCTCCCCCTAAAGGGTTGTCGTACCCTCCCCTGGACCCTAAACCGTCCCCTAACCCTAACCCTAACCCTAGCCCGAACCCTAACCCTAACCCTTCCCCGAAGCCTGACCCTCACCCGTCCCCTAATCCTAACACGTACGCTGACACTAACCCCCGCCCTCACACGTACGCTCCCCCTAAAGCGTTGTCGTACCCTCACCTGGACCCTAAACCGTCCCCGTCCCCTAACCCTAACCCTAGCCCGAACCCTAACCCTAACACTTCCCCAAAGCCTGACTCTCACCCGTCCCCTAATCCTAACCCGTACGCTGACACTAACCCGCGCCCTCACACGTACGCTCCCCCTAAAGCGTTGTCGTACCCTCACCTGGACCCTAAACCGTCCCCGTCCCCTAACCCTAACCCTAGCCCGAACCCTAACCCTAACCCTTCCCCGAAGCCTGACCCTCACCCGTCCCCTAATCCTAACCCGTACGCTGACACTAACCCGCGCCCTCACACGTACGCTCCCCCTAAAGCGTTGTCGTACCCTCACCTGGACCCTAAACCGTCCCCGTCCCCTAACCCTAACCCTAGCCCGAACCCTAACCCTAACACTTCACCGAAGCCTGACCCTCACCCGTCCCCTAATCCTAACCCGTACGCTGACACTAACCCGCGCCCTCACACGTACGCTCCCCCTAAAGCGTTGTCGTACCCTCACCTGGACCCTAAACCGTCCCCGTCCCCTAACCCTAACCCTAGCCCGTACCCTAACCCTAACACTTCCCCGAAGCCTGACCCTCACCCGTCCCCTAATCCTAACCCGTACGCTGACACTAACCCGCGCCCTCACACGTACGCTCCCCCTAAAGCGTTGTCGTACCCTCACCTGGACCCTAAACCGTCCCCGTCCCCTAACCCTATCCCTAGCCCGAACCCTAACCCTAACCCTTCCCCGAAGCCTGACCCTCACCCGTCCCCAATCCTAACCCGTACGCTGACACTAACCCGCGCCCTCACACGTACGCTCCCCCTAAAGCGTTGTCGTACCCTCACCTGCACCCTAAACCGTCCCCGTCCCCTAACCCTAACCCTAGCCCGAACCCTAACCCTAACCCTTCCCCGAAGCCTGACCCTCACCCGTCCCCTAATCCTAACCCGTACGCTGACACTAAACCGCGCCCTCACACGTACGCTCCCCCTAAAGCGTTGTCGTACCCTCACCTGGACCCAAAACCATCCCCGTCCCCTAACCCTAACCCTAGCCCGAACCCTAACTCTAACCCTTCCCCGAAGCCTGACCCTCACCCGTCCCCTAATCCTAACCCGTACGCTGACACTAACCCGCGCCCTCACACGTACGCTCCTCCTAAAGCGTTGTCGTCCCCTCACCTTGATCCTAAACCGTCCCCGTTTCCTAACCCTAACCCTAGCCCGAACCCTAACAATAACCCTTCACCGAAGCCTGACCCTCACCCGTCCCCTAATCCTAACCCGTACGCTGACACTAACCAGCGCCCTCACACGTACGCTACCCCTAAAGCGTTGTCGTACCCTCACCTGGACCCTAAACCGTCCCCGTCCCCTAACCCTAACCCTAGCCCGAACCCTAACCCTAACCCTTCCCCGAAGCCTGACCCTCACCCGTCCCCTAATCCTAACCCGTACGCTGACACTAACCCGCGCCCTCACACGTACGCTCCCCCTAAAGGGTTGTCGTACCCTCCCCTGGACCCTAAACCGTCCCCTAACCCTAACCCTAACCCTAGCCCGAACCCTAACCCTAACCCTTCCCCGAAGCCTGACCCTCACCCGTCCCCTAATCCTAACACGTACGCTGACACTAACCCCCGCCCTCACACGTACGCTCCCCCTAAAGCGTTGTCGTACCCTCACCTGGACCCTAAACCGTCCCCGTCCCCTAACCCTAACCCTAGCCCGAACCCTAACCCTAACACTTCCCCAAAGCCTGACTCTCACCCGTCCCCTAATCCTAACCCGTACGCTGACACTAACCCGCGCCCTCACACGTACGCTCCCCCTAAAGCGTTGTCGTACCCTCACCTGGACCCTAAACCGTCCCCGTCCCCTAACCCTAACCCTAGCCCGAACCCTAACCCTAACCCTTCCCCGAAGCCTGACCCTCACCCGTCCCCTAATCCTAACCCGTACGCTGACACTAACCCGCGCCCTCACACGTACGCTCCCCCTAAAGCGTTGTCGTACCCTCACCTGGACCCTAAACCGTCCCCGTCCCCTAACCCTAACCCTAGCCCGAACCCTAACCCTAACACTTCACCGAAGCCTGACCCTCACCCGTCCCCTAATCCTAACCCGTACGCTGAAACTAACCCGCGCCCTCACACGTACGCTCCCCCTAAAGCGTTGTCGTACCCTCACCTGGACCCTAAACCGTCCCCGTCCCCTAACCCTAACCCTAGCCCGTACCCTAACCCTAACACTTCCCCGAAGCCTGACCCTCACCCGTCCCCTAATCCTAACCCGTACGCTGACACTAACCCGCGCCCTCACACGTACGCTCCCCCTAAAGCGTTGTCGTACCCTCACCTGGACCCTAAACCGTCCCCGTCCCCTAACCCTATCCCTAGCCCGAACCCTAACCCTAACCCTTCCCCGAAGCCTGACCCTCACCCGTCCCCAATCCTAACCCGTACGCTGACACTAACCCGCGCCCTCACACGTACGCTCCCCCTAAAGCGTTGTCGTACCCTCACCTGCACCCTAAACCGTCCCCGTCCCCTAACCCTAACCCTAGCCCGAACCCTAACCCTAACCCTTCCCCGAAGCCTGACCCTCACCCGTCCCCTAATCCTAACCCGTACGCTGACACTAAACCGCGCCCTCACACGTACGCTCCCCCTAAAGCGTTGTCGTACCCTCACCTGGACCCAAAACCATCCCCGTCCCCTAACCCTAACCCTAGCCCGAACCCTAACTCTAACCCTTCCCCGAAGCCTGACCCTCACCCGTCCCCTAATCCTAACCCGTACGCTGACACTAACCCGCGCCCTCACACGTACGCTCCTCCTAAAGCGTTGTCGTCCCCTCACCTTGATCCTAAACCGTCCCCGTTTCCTAACCCTAACCCTAGCCCGAACCCTAACAATAACCCTTCACCGAAGCCTGACCCTCACCCGTCCCCTAATCCTAACCCGTACGCTGACACTAACCAGCGCCCTCACACGTACGCTACCCCTAAAGCGTTGTCGTACCCTCACCTGGACCCTAAACCGTCCCCGTCCCCTAACCCTAACCCTAGCCCGAACCCTAACCCTAACCCTTCCCCGAAGCCTGACCCTCACCCGTCCCCTAATCCTAACCCGTACGCTGACACTAACCCGCGCCCTCACACGTACACTCCCCCTAAAGCGCTGTCGTACCCTCACCTGGACCCTAAACCGTCCCCGTCCCCTAACCCTAACCCTAGCCCGAACCCTAACCCTAACCCTTCCCCGAAGCCTGACCCTCACCCGTCCCCTAATCCTAACCCGGACGCTGACACTAACCCGCGCCCTCACACGTACGCTCCCCCTAAAGCGTTGTCGTACCCTCACCTGGACCCTAAACCGTCCCCGTCCCCTAACCCTAACCCTAGCCCGAACCCTAACCCTAACCCTTCCCCGAAGCCTGACCCTCACCCGTCCCCTAATCCTAACCCGTACGCTGACACTAACCCGCGCCCTCACACGTACGCTCCCCCAAAGCGTTGTCGTACCCTCACCTGGACCCTAAACCGTCCCCGTCCCCTAACCCTAACCCTAGCCCGAACCCTAACCCTAACCCTTCCCCGAAGCCTGACCCTCACCCGTCCCATAATCCTAACCCGTACGCTGACACTAACCCGCGCCCTCACACGTACGCTCCCCCTAAAGCGTTGTCGTACCCTCACCTGGACCCTAAACCGTCCCCGTCCCCTAACCCTAACCCTAGCCCGACCCTAACCCTAAACTTTCCCCGAAGCCTGACCCTCACCCGTCCCCTAATCCTAACCCGTACGCTGACACTAACCCGCGCCCTCACACGTACGCTCCCCCTAAAGCGTTGTCGTACCCTCACCTGGACCCTAAACCGTCCCCGTCCCCTAACCCTAACCCTAGCCCGAACCCTAACCCTAACCCTTCCCCGAAGCCTGACCCTCACCCGTCCCCTAATCCTAACCCGTACGCTGACACTAACCCGCGCCCTCACACGTACGCTCCCCCTAAAGCGTTGTCGTACCCTCACCTGGACCCTAAACCGTGTCCGTCCCCTAACCCTAACCCTAGCCCGAACCCTAACCCTAACCCTTCCCCGAAGCCTGACCCTCACCCGTCCCCTAATCCTAACCCGTACGCTGACACTAACCCGCGCCCTCACACGTACGCTCCCCCTAAAGCGTTGTCGTACCCTCACCTGGACCCTAAACCGTCCCCGTCCCCTAACCCTAACCCTAGCCCGAACCCTAACCCTAACACTTCCCCGAAGCCTGACCCTCACCCGTCCCCTAATCCTAACCCGTACGCTGACACTAACCCGCGCCCTCACACGTACGCTGCCCCTAAAGCGTTGTCGTACCCTCACCTGGACCCTAAACCGTCCCCGTCCCCTAACCCTAACCCTAGACCGAACCCTAACCCTAACCCTTCCCCGAAGCCTGACCCTCACCCGTCCCCTAATCCTAACCCGTACGCTGACACTAACCCGCGCCCTCACACGTACGCTCCCCCTAAAGGGTTGTCGTACCCTCACCTGGACCCTAAACCGTCCCCGTCCCCTAACCCTAACCCTAGCCCGAACCCTAACCCAAACCCTTCCCCGAAGCCTGACCCTCACCCGTCCCCTAATCCTAACACGTACGCTGACACTAACCCGCGCCCTCACACGTACGCTCCCCCTAAAGCGTTGTCGTACCCTCACCTGGACCCTAAACCGTCCCCGTCCCCTAACCCTAACCCTAGCCCGAACCCTAACCCTAACACTTCCCCAAAGCCTGACTCTCACCCGTCCCCTAATCCTAACCCGTACGCTGACACTAACCCACGCCCTCACACGTACGCTCCCCCTAAAGCGTTGTCGTACCCTCACCTGGACCCTAAACCGTCCCCGTCCCCTAACCCTAACCCTAGCCCGAACCCTAACCCTAACCCTTCCCCGAAGCCTGACCCTCACCCGTCCCCTAATCCTAACCCGTACGCTGACACTAACCCGCGCCCTCACACGTACGCTCCCCCTAAAGCGTTGTCGTACCCTCACCTGGACCCTAAACCGTCCCCGTCCCCTAACCCTAACCCTAGCCCGAACCCTAACCCTAACCCTTCCCCGAAGCCTGACCCTCACCCGTCCCCTAATCCTAACCCGTACGCTGACACTAACCCGCGCCCTCACACGTACGCTCCCCCTAAAGCGTTGTCGTACCCTCACCTGGACCCTAAACCGTCCCCGTCCCCTAACCCTAACCCTAGCCCGAACCCTAACCCTAACACTTCACCGAAGCCTGACCCTCACCCGTCCCCTAATCCTAACCCGTACGCTGACACTAACCCGCGCCCTCACACGTACGCTCCCCCTAAAGCGTTGTCGTACCCTCACCTGTACCCTAAACCGTCCCCGTCCCCTAACCCTAACCCTAGCCCGAACCCTAACCCTAACACTTCCCCGAAGCCTGACCCTCACACGTCCCCTAATCCTAACCCGTACGCTGACACTAACCCGCGCCCTCACACGTACGCTCCCCCTAAAGCGTTGTCGTACCCTCACCTGGACCCTAAACCGTCCCCGTCCCCTAACCCTAACCCTAGCCAGTACCCTAACCCTAACACTTCCCCGAAGCCTGACCCTCACCCGTCCCCTAATCCTAACCCGTACGCTGACACTAACCCGCGCCCTCACACGTACGCTCCCCCTAAAGCGTTGTCGTACCCTCACCTGGACCCTAAACCGTCCCCGTCCCCTAACCCTATCCCTAGCCCGAACCCTAACCCTAACCCTTCCCCGAAGCCTGACCCTCACCCGTCCCCAATCCTAACCCGTACGCTGACACTAACCCGCGCCCTCACACGTACGCGCCCCCTAAAGCGTTGTCGTACCCTCACCTGCACCCTAAACCGTCCCCGTCCCCTAACCCTAACCCTAGCCCGAACCCTAACCCTAACCCTTCCCCGAAGCCTGACCCTCACCCGTCCCCTAATCCTAACCCGTACGCTGACACTAACCCGCGCCCTCACACGTACGCTCCCCCTAAAGCGTTGTCGTACCCTCACCTGGACCCAAAACCATCCCCGTCCCCTAACCCTAACCCTAGCCCGAACCCTAACTCTAACCCTTCCCCGAAGCCTGACCCTCACCCGTCCCCTAATCCTAACCCGTACGCTGACACTAACCCGCGCACTCACACGTACGCTCCTCCTAAAGCGTTGTCGTCCCCTCACCTTGATCCTAAACCGTCCCCGTTTCCTAACCCTAACCCTAGCCCGAACCCTAACAATAACCCTTCACCGAAGCCTGACCCTCACCCGTCCCCTAATCCTAACCCGTACGCTGACACTAACCAGCGCCCTCACACGTACGCTACCCCTAAAGCGTTGTCGTACCCTCACCTGGACCCTAAACCGTCCCCGTCCCCTAACCCTAACCCTAGCCCGAACCCTAACCCTAACCCTTCCCCGAAGCCTGACCCTCACCCGTCCCCTAATCCTAACCCGTACGCTGACACTAACCCACGCCCTCACACGTACACTCCCCCTAAAGCGCTGTCGTACCCTCACCTGGACCCTAAACCGTCCCCGTCCCCTAACCCTAACCCTAGCCCGAACCCTAACCCTAACCCTTCCCCGAAGCCTGACCCTCACCCGTCCCCTAATCCTAACCCGTACGCTGACACTAACCCGCGCCCTCACACGTACGCTCCCCCTAAAGCGTTGTCGTACCCTCACCTGGACCCTAAACCGTCCCCGTCCCCTATCCCTAACCCTAGCCCGAAACCTAACCCTAACCCTTCCCCGAAGCCTGACCCTCACCCGTCCCCTAATCCTAACCCGTACGCTGACACTAACCCGCGCCCTCACACGTACGCTCCCCCTAAAGCGTTGTCGTACCCTCACCTGGACCCTAAACCGTCCCCGTCCCCTAACCCTAACCCTAGCCCGAACCCTAACCCTAACCCTTCCCCGAAGCCTGACCCTCACCCGTCCCCTAATCCTAACCCGTACGCTGACACTAACCCGCGCCCTCACACGTACGCTCCCCCTAAAGCGTTGTCGTACCCTCACCTGGACCCTAAACCGTCCCCGTCCCCTAACCCTAACCCTAGCCCGAACCCTAACCCTAACCCTTCCCCGAAGCCTGACCCTCACCCGTCCCCTAATCCTAACCCGTACGCTGACACTAACCCGCGCCCTCACACGTACGCTCCCCCAAAGCGTTGTCGTACCCTCACCTGGACCCTAAACCGTCCCCGTCCCCTAACCCTAACCCTAGCCCGAACCCTAACCCTAACCCTTCCCCGAAGCCTGACCCTCACCCGTCCCCTAATCCTAACCCGTACGCTGACACTAACCCGCGCCCTCACACGTACGCTCCCCCAAAGCGTTGTCGTACCCTCACCTGGACCCTAAACCGTCCCCGTCCCCTAACCCTAACCCTAGCCCGACCCTAACCCTAACCTTTCCCCGAAGCCTGACCCTCACCCGTCCCCTAATCCTAACCCGTACGCTGACACTAACCCGCGCCCTCACACGTACGCTCCCCCTAAAGCGTTGTCGTACCCTCACCTGGACCCTAAACCGTCCCCGTCCCCTAACCCTAACCCTAGCCCGAACCCTAACCCTAACACTTCCCCGAAGCCTGACCCTCACCCGTCCCCTAATCCTAACCCGTACGCTGACACTAACCCGCGCCCTCACACGTACGCTCCCCCTAAAGCGTTGTCGTACCCTCACCTGGACCCTAAACCGTCCCCGTCCCCTAACCCTAACCCTAGCCCGAACCCTAACCCTAACCCTTCCCCGAAGCCTGACCCTCACCCGTCCCCTAATCCTAACCCGTACGCTGACACTAACCCGCGCCCTCACACGTACGCTCCCCCTAAAGCGTTGTCGTACCCTCACCTGGACCCTAAACCGTCCCCGTCCCCTAACCCTAACCCTAGCCCGACCCTAACCCTAACCTTTCCCCGAAGCCTGACCCTCACCCGTCCCCTAATCCTAACCCGTACGCTGACACTAACCCGCGCCCTCACACGTACGCTCCCCCTAAAGCGTTGTCGTACCCTCACCTGGACCCTAAACCGTCCCCGTCCCCTAACCCTAACCCTAGCCCGAACCCTAACCCTAACACTTCCCCGAAGCCTGACCCTCACCCGTCCCCTAATCCTAACCCGTACGCTGACACTAACCCGCGCCCTCACACGTACGCTCCCCCTAAAGCGTTGTCGTACCCTCACCTGGACCCTAAACCGTCCCCGTCCCCGTCCCCTATCCCTAGCCCGAACCCTAACCCTTACCCTTCCCCGAAGCCTGACCCTCACCCGTCCCTTAATCCTAACCTGTACGCTGACACTAACCCGCGCCCTCACACGTACGCTCCCCCTAGAGCATTGTCGTACCCTCACCTGGACCCTAAACCGTCCCCATCCCCTAACCCTAACCCTAGCCCGAACCTTAACCCTAACCCTTCCCCGAAGCCTGACCCTCACCCGTCCCCTAATCCTAACCCGTACGCTGACACTAACCCGCGCCCTCACACGTACGCTCCCCCTAAAGCGTTGTCGTACCCTCACCTGGACCCTAAACCGTCCCCGTCCCCTAACCCTAACCCTAGCCCGAACCCTAACCCTAACCCTTCCCCGAAGCCTGACCCTCACCCGTCCCCTAATCCTAACCCGTACGCTGACACTAACCCGCGCCCTCACACGTACGCTCCCCCTACAACGTTGTCGTACCCTCACCTGGACCCTAAACCGTCCCCGTTTCCTAACCCTAACCCTAGCCCGAACCCTAACCCTAACCCTTCCCCGAAGCCTGACCCTCACCCGTCCCCTAATCCTAACCCGTACGCTGACACTAAGCCGCGCCCTCACACGTACGCTCCCCCTAAAGCGTTGTCGTACCCTCACCTGGACCCTAAACCGTCCCCGTTTCCTAACCCTAACCCTAGCCCGAACCCTAACAATAACCCTTCACCGAAGCCTGACCCTCACCCGTCCCCTAATCCTAACCCGTACGCTGACACTAACCAGCGCCCTCACACGTACGCTACCCCTAAAGCGTTGTCGTACCCTCACCTGGACCCTAAACCGTCCCCGTCCCCTAACCCTAACCCTAGCCCGAACCCTAACCCTAACCCTTCCCCGAAGCCTGACCCTCACCCGTCCCCTAATCCTAACCCGTACGCTGACACTAACCCGCGCCCTCACACGTACACTCCCCCTAAAGCGCTGTCGTACCCTCACCTGGACCCTAAACCGTCCCCGTCCCCTAACCCTAACCCTAGCCCGAACCCTAACCCTAACCCTTCCCCGAAGCCTGACCCTCACCCGTCCCCTAATCCTAACCCGGACGCTGACACTAACCCGCGCCCTCACACGTACGCTCCCCCTAAAGCGTTGTCGTACCCTCACCTGGACCCTAAACCGTCCCCGTCCCCTAACCCTAACCCTAGCCCGAACCCTAACCCTAACCCTTCCCCGAAGCCTGACCCTCACCCGTCCCCTAATCCTAACCCGTACGCTGACACTAACCCGCGCCCTCACACGTACGCTCCCCCAAAGCGTTGTCGTACCCTCACCTGGACCCTAAACCGTCCCCGTCCCCTAACCCTAACCCTAGCCCGAACCCTAACCCTAACCCTTCCCCGAAGCCTGACCCTCACCCGTCCCATAATCCTAACCCGTACGCTGACACTAACCCGCGCCCTCACACGTACGCTCCCCCTAAAGCGTTGTCGTACCCTCACCTGGACCCTAAACCGTCCCCGTCCCCTAACCCTAACCCTAGCCCGACCCTAACCCTAACCTTTCCCCGAAGCCTGACCCTCACCCGTCCCCTAATCCTAACCCGTACGCTGACACTAACCCGCGCCCTCACACGTACGCTCCCCCTAAAGCGTTGTCGTACCCTCACCTGGACCCTAAACCGTCCCCGTCCCCTAACCCTAACCCTAGCCCGAACCCTAACCCTAACCCTTCCCCGAAGCCTGACCCTCACCCGTCCCCTAATCCTAACCCGTACGCTGACACTAACCCGCGCCCTCACACGTACGCTCCCCCTAAAGCGTTGTCGTACCCTCACCTGGACCCTAAACCGTGTCCGTCCCCTAACCCTAACCCTAGCCCGAACCCTAACCCTAACCCTTCCCCGAAGCCTGACCCTCACCCGTCCCCTAATCCTAACCCGTACGCTGACACTAACCCGCGCCCTCACACGTACGCTCCCCCTAAAGCGTTGTCGTACCCTCACCTGGACCCTAAACCGTCCCCGTCCCCTAACCCTAACCCTAGCCCGAACCCTAACCCTAACACTTCCCCGAAGCCTGACCCTCACCCGTCCCCTAATCCTAACCCGTACGCTGACACTAACCCGCGCCCTCACACGTACGCTGCCCCTAAAGCGTTGTCGTACCCTCACCTGGACCCTAAACCGTCCCCGTCCCCTAACCCTAACCCTAGACCGAACCCTAACCCTAACCCTTCCCCGAAGCCTGACCCTCACCCGTCCCCTAATCCTAACCCGTACGCTGACACTAACCCGCGCCCTCACACGTACGCTCCCCCTAAAGGGTTGTCGTACCCTCACCTGGACCCTAAACCGTCCCCGTCCCCTAACCCTAACCCTAGCCCGAACCCTAACCCAAACCCTTCCCCGAAGCCTGACCCTCACCCGTCCCCTAATCCTAACACGTACGCTGACACTAACCCGCGCCCTCACACGTACGCTCCCCCTAAAGCGTTGTCGTACCCTCACCTGGACCCTAAACCGTCCCCGTCCCCTAACCCTAACCCTAGCCCGAACCCTAACCCTAACACTTCCCCAAAGCCTGACTCTCACCCGTCCCCTAATCCTAACCCGTACGCTGACACTAACCCACGCCCTCACACGTACGCTCCCCCTAAAGCGTTGTCGTACCCTCACCTGGACCCTAAACCGTCCCCGTCCCCTAACCCTAACCCTAGCCCGAACCCTAACCCTAACCCTTCCCCGAAGCCTGACCCTCACCCGTCCCCTAATCCTAACCCGTACGCTGACACTAACCCGCGCCCTCACACGTACGCTCCCCCTAAAGCGTTGTCGTACCCTCACCTGGACCCTAAACCGTCCCCGTCCCCTAACCCTAACCCTAGCCCGAACCCTAACCCTAACCCTTCCCCGAAGCCTGACCCTCACCCGTCCCCTAATCCTAACCCGTACGCTGACACTAACCCGCGCCCTCACACGTACGCTCCCCCTAAAGCGTTGTCGTACCCTCACCTGGACCCTAAACCGTCCCCGTCCCCTAACCCTAACCCTAGCCCGAACCCTAACCCTAACACTTCACCGAAGCCTGACCCTCACCCGTCCCCTAATCCTAACCCGTACGCTGACACTAACCCGCGCCCTCACACGTACGCTCCCCCTAAAGCGTTGTCGTACCCTCACCTGTACCCTAAACCGTCCCCGTCCCCTAACCCTAACCCTAGCCCGAACCCTAACCCTAACACTTCCCCGAAGCCTGACCCTCACACGTCCCCTAATCCTAACCCGTACGCTGACACTAACCCGCGCCCTCACACGTACGCTCCCCCTAAAGCGTTGTCGTACCCTCACCTGGACCCTAAACCGTCCCCGTCCCCTAACCCTAACCCTAGCCAGTACCCTAACCCTAACACTTCCCCGAAGCCTGACCCTCACCCGTCCCCTAATCCTAACCCGTACGCTGACACTAACCCGCGCCCTCACACGTACGCTCCCCCTAAAGCGTTGTCGTACCCTCACCTGGACCCTAAACCGTCCCCGTCCCCTAACCCTATCCCTAGCCCGAACCCTAACCCTAACCCTTCCCCGAAGCCTGACCCTCACCCGTCCCCAATCCTAACCCGTACGCTGACACTAACCCGCGCCCTCACACGTACGCGCCCCCTAAAGCGTTGTCGTACCCTCACCTGCACCCTAAACCGTCCCCGTCCCCTAACCCTAACCCTAGCCCGAACCCTAACCCTAACCCTTCCCCGAAGCCTGACCCTCACCCGTCCCCTAATCCTAACCCGTACGCTGACACTAACCCGCGCCCTCACACGTACGCTCCCCCTAAAGCGTTGTCGTACCCTCACCTGGACCCAAAACCATCCCCGTCCCCTAACCCTAACCCTAGCCCGAACCCTAACTCTAACCCTTCCCCGAAGCCTGACCCTCACCCGTCCCCTAATCCTAACCCGTACGCTGACACTAACCCGCGCACTCACACGTACGCTCCTCCTAAAGCGTTGTCGTCCCCTCACCTTGATTCTAAACCGTCCCCGTTTCCTAACCCTAACCCTAGCCCGAACCCTAACAATAACCCTTCACCGAAGCCTGACCCTCACCCGTCCCCTAATCCTAACCCGTACGCTGACACTAACCAGCGCCCTCACACGTACGCTACCCCTAAAGCGTTGTCGTACCCTCACCTGGACCCTAAACCGTCCCCGTCCCCTAACCCTAACCCTAGCCCGAACCCTAACCCTAACCCTTCCCCGAAGCCTGACCCTCACCCGTCCCCTAATCCTAACCCGTACGCTGACACTAACCCACGCCCTCACACGTACACTCCCCCTAAAGCGCTGTCGTACCCTCACCTGGACCCTAAACCGTCCCCGTCCCCTAACCCTAACCCTAGCCCGAACCCTAACCCTAACCCTTCCCCGAAGCCTGACCCTCACCCGTCCCCTAATCCTAACCCGTACGCTGACACTAACCCGCGCCCTCACACGTACGCTCCCCCTAAAGCGTTGTCGTACCCTCACCTGGACCCTAAACCGTCCCCGTCCCCTATCCCTAACCCTAGCCCGAAACCTAACCCTAACCCTTCCCCGAAGCCTGACCCTCACCCGTCCCCTAATCCTAACCCGTACGCTGACACTAACCCGCGCCCTCACACGTACGCTCCCCCTAAAGCGTTGTCGTACCCTCACCTGGACCCTAAACCGTCCCCGTCCCCTAACCCTAACCCTAGCCCGAACCCTAACCCTAACCCTTCCCCGAAGCCTGACCCTCACCCGTCCCCTAATCCTAACCCGTACGCTGACACTAACCCGCGCCCTCACACGTACGCTCCCCCTAAAGCGTTGTCGTACCCTCACCTGGACCCTAAACCGTCCCCGTCCCCTAACCCTAACCCTAGCCCGAACCCTAACCCTAACCCTTCCCCGAAGCCTGACCCTCACCCGTCCCCTAATCCTAACCCGTACGCTGACACTAACCCGCGCCCTCACACGTACGCTCCCCCAAAGCGTTGTCGTACCCTCACCTGGACCCTAAACCGTCCCCGTCCCCTAACCCTAACCCTAGCCCGAACCCTAACCCTAACCCTTCCCCGAAGCCTGACCCTCACCCGTCCCCTAATCCTAACCCGTACGCTGACACTAACCCGCGCCCTCACACGTACGCTCCCCCAAAGCGTTGTCGTACCCTCACCTGGACCCTAAACCGTCCCCGTCCCCTAACCCTAACCCTAGCCCGACCCTAACCCTAACCTTTCCCCGAAGCCTGACCCTCACCCGTCCCCTAATCCTAACCCGTACGCTGACACTAACCCGCGCCCTCACACGTACGCTCCCCCTAAAGCGTTGTCGTACCCTCACCTGGACCCTAAACCGTCCCCGTCCCCTAACCCTAACCCTAGCCCGAACCCTAACCCTAACACTTCCCCGAAGCCTGACCCTCACCCGTCCCCTAATCCTAACCCGTACGCTGACACTAACCCGCGCCCTCACACGTACGCTCCCCCTAAAGCGTTGTCGTACCCTCACCTGGACCCTAAACCGTCCCCGTCCCCTAACCCTAACCCTAGCCCGAACCCTAACCCTAACCCTTCCCCGAAGCCTGACCCTCACCCGTCCCCTAATCCTAACCCGTACGCTGACACTAACCCGCGCCCTCACACGTACGCTCCCCCTAAAGCGTTGTCGTACCCTCACCTGGACCCTAAACCGTCCCCGTCCCCTAACCCTAACCCTAGCCCGACCCTAACCCTAACCTTTCCCCGAAGCCTGACCCTCACCCGTCCCCTAATCCTAACCCGTACGCTGACACTAACCCGCGCCCTCACACGTACGCTCCCCCTAAAGCGTTGTCGTACCCTCACCTGGACCCTAAACCGTCCCCGTCCCCTAACCCTAACCCTAGCCCGAACCCTAACCCTAACACTTCCCCGAAGCCTGACCCTCACCCGTCCCCTAATCCTAACCCGTACGCTGACACTAACCCGCGCCCTCACACGTACGCTCCCCCTAAAGCGTTGTCGTACCCTCACCTGGACCCTAAACCGTCCCCGTCCCCGTCCCCTATCCCTAGCCCGAACCCTAACCCTTACCCTTCCCCGAAGCCTGACCCTCACCCGTCCCTTAATCCTAACCTGTACGCTGACACTAACCCGCGCCCTCACACGTACGCTCCCCCTAGAGCATTGTCGTACCCTCACCTGGACCCTAAACCGTCCCCATCCCCTAACCCTAACCCTAGCCCGAACCTTAACCCTAACCCTTCCCCGAAGCCTGACCCTCACCCGTCCCCTAATCCTAACCCGTACGCTGACACTAACCCGCGCCCTCACACGTACGCTCCCCCTAAAGCGTTGTCGTACCCTCACCTGGACCCTAAACCGTCCCCGTCCCCTAACCCTAACCCTAGCCCGAACCCTAACCCTAACCCTTCCCCGAAGCCTGACCCTCACCCGTCCCCTAATCCTAACCCGTACGCTGACACTAACCCGCGCCCTCACACGTACGCTCCCCCTACAACGTTGTCGTACCCTCACCTGGACCCTAAACCGTCCCCGTTTCCTAACCCTAACCCTAGCCCGAACCCTAACCCTAACCCTTCCCCGAAGCCTGACCCTCACCCGTCCCCTAATCCTAACCCGTACGCTGACACTAAGCCGCGCCCTCACACGTACGCTCCCCCTAAAGCGTTGTCGTACCCTCACCTGGACCCTAAACCGTCCCCGTCCCCTAACCCTAACCCTAGCCCGAACCCTAACCCTAACCCTTCCCCGAAGCCTGACCCTCACCCGTCCCCTAATCCTAACCCGTACGCTGACACTAACCCGCGCCCTCACACGTACGCTCCCCCTAAAGCGTTGTCATACCCTCACCTGGACCCTAAACCGTCCCCGTCCCCTAACCCTAACCCTAGCCCGAACCCTAACCCTAACCCTTCCCCGAAGCCTGACCCTCACCCGTCCCCTAATCCTAACCCGTACGCTGACACTAACCCGCGCCCTCACACGTACGCTCCCCCTACAACGTTGTCGTACCCTCACCTGGACCCTAAACCGTCCCCGTTTCCTAACCCTAACCCTAGCCCGAACCCTAACCCTAACCCTTCCCCGAAGCCTGACCCTCACCCGTCCCCTAATCCTAACCCGTACGCTGACACTAACCCGCGCCCTCACACGTACGCTCCCCCTAAAGCATTGTCGTACCCTCACCTGGACCCTAAACCGTCCCCGTCCCCTAACCCTAACCCTAGCCCGAACCCTAACCCTAACCCTTCCCCGAAGCCTGACCCTCACCCGTCCCCTAATCCTAACCCGTACGCTGACACTAACCCGCGCCCTCACACGTACGCTCCCCCTAAAGGGTTGTCGTACCCTCACCTGGACCCTAAACCGTCCCCGTCCCCTAACCCTAACCCTAGCCCGAACCCTAACCCTAACCCTTCCCCGAAGCCTGACCCTCACCCGTCCCCTAATCCTAACACGTACGCTGACACTAACCCGCGCCCTCACACGTACGCTCCCCCTAAAGCGTTGTCGTACCCTCACCTGGACCCTAAATCGTCCCCGTCCCCTAACCCTAACCCTAGCCCGAACCCTAAACCTAACCCTTCCCCGAAGCCTGACCCTCACCCGTCCCCTAATCCTAACCCGTACGCTGACACTAACCCGCGCCCTCACACGTACGCTCCCCCTAAAGCGTTGTCGTACCCTCACCTGGACCCTAAACCGTCCCCGTCCCCTAACCCTAACCCTATCCCGAACCCTAACCCTAACCCTTCCCCGAAGCCTGACCCTCACCCGTCCCCTAATCCTAACCCGTACGCTGACACTAACCCGCGCCCTCACACTTACACTCCCCCTAAAGCGTTGTCGTACCCTCACTTGGACCCTAAACCGTCCCCGTCCCCTAACCCTAACCCTAGCCCGAACCCTAACCCTAACACTTCCCCGAAGCCTGACGCTCACCCGTCCCCTAATCCTAACCCGTACGCTGACACTAACCCGCGCCCTCACACGTACGCTCCCCCTAAAGCGTTCTCGTAACCTCACCTGGACCCTAAACCGTCCCCGTCCCCTAACTCTAACCCTAGCCCGAACCCTAACCCTAACACTTCCCCGAAGCCTGACCCTCACCCGTCCCCTAATCCTAACCCGTACGCTGACACTAACCCGCACCCTCACACGTACGCTCCCCCTAAAGGGTTGTCGTACCCTCACCTGGACCCTAAACCGTCCCCGTCCCCTAACCCTAACCCTAGCCCGAACCCTAACCCTAACCCTTCCCCGAAGCCTGACCCTCACCCGTCCCCTAATCCTAACACGTACGCTGACACTAACCCGCGCCCTCACACGTACGCTCCCCCTAAAGCGTTGTCGTACCCTCACCTGGACCCTAAACCGTCCCCGTCCCCTAACCCTAACCCTAGCCCGAACCCTAACCCTAACACTTCCCCAAAGCCTGACTCTCACCCGTCCCCTAATCCTAACCCGTACGCTGACACTAACCCGCGCCCTCACACGTACGCTCCCCCTAAAGCGTTGTCGTACCCTCACCTGGACCCTAAACCGTCCCCATCCCCTAACCCTAACCCTAGCCCGAACCCTAACCCTAACCCTTCCCCGAAGCCTGACCCTCACCCGTCCCCTAATCCTAACCCGTACGCTGACACTAACCCGCGCCCTCACACGTACGCTCCCCCTAAAGCGTTGTCGTACCCTCACCTGGACCCTAAACCGTCCCCGTCCCCTAACCCTAACCCTAGCCCGAACCCTAACCCTAACCCTTCCCCGAAGCCTGACCCTCACCCGTCCCCTAATCCTAACCCGTACGCTGACACTAACCCGCGCCCTCACACGTACGCTCCCCCTAAAGCGTTGTCGTACCCTCACCTGGACCCTAAACCGTCCCCGTCCCCTAACCCTAACCCTAGCCCGAACCCTAACCCTAACACTTCACCGAAGCCTGACCCTCACCCGTCCCCTAATCCTAACCCGTACGCTGACACTAACCCGCGCCCTCACACGTACGCTCCCCCTAAAGCGTTGTCGTACCCTCACCTGTACCCTAAACCGTCCCCGTCCCCTAACCCTAACCCTAGCCCGAACCCTAACCCTAACACTTCCCCGAAGCCTGACCCTCACCCGTCCTCTAATCCTAACCCGTACGCTGACACTAACCCGCGCCCTCACACGTACGCTCCCCCTAAAGCGTTGTCGTACCCTCACCTGGACCCTAAACCGTCCCCGTCCCCTAACCCTAACCCTAGCCCGTACCCTAACCCTAACCCTTCCCCGAAGCCTGACCCTCACCCGTCCCCTAATCCTAACCCGTACGCTGACACTAACCCGCGCCCTCACACGTACGCTCCCCCTAAAGCGTTGTCGTACCCTCACCTGGACCCTAAACCGTCCCCGTCCCCTAACCCTATCCCTAGCCCGAACCCTAACCCTAACCCTTCCCCGAAGCCTGACCCTCACCCGTCCCCAATCCTAACCCGTACGCTGACACTAACCCGCGCCCTCACACGTACGCTCCCCCTAAAGCGTTGTCGTACCCTCACCTGGACCCTAAACCGTCCCCGTCCCCTAACCCTAACCCTAGCCCGAACCCTAACCCTAACCCTTCCCCGAAGCCTGACCCTCACCCGTCCCCTAATCCTAACCCGTACGCTGACACTAACCCGCGCCCTCACACGTACGCCCCCCCTAAAGCGTTGTCGTACCCTCACCTGGACCCAAAACTATCCCCGTCCCCTAACCCTAACCCTAGCCCGAACCCTAACTCTAACCCTTCCCCGAAGCCTGACCCTCACCCGTCCCCTAATCCTAACCCGTACGCTGACACTAACCCGCGCCCTCACACGTACGCTCCACCTAAAGCGTTGTCGTCCCCTCACCTTGATCCTAAACCGTCCCCGTTTCCTAACCCTAACCCTAGCCCGAACCCTAACAATAACCCTTCCCCGAAGCCTGACCCTCACCCGTCCCCTAATCCTAACCCGTACGCTGACACTAACCCGCGCCCTCACACGTACGCTCCCCCTAAAGCGTTGTCGTACCCTCACCTGGACCCTAAACCGTCCCCGTCCCCTAACCCTAACCCTAGCCCGAACCCTAACCCTAACCCTTCCCCGAAGCCTGACCCTCACCCGTCCCCTAATCCTAACCCGTACGCTGACACTAACCCGCGCCCTCACACGTACGCTCCCCCTAAAGCGTTGTCGTACCCTCACCTGGACCCTAAACCGTCCCCGTCCCCTAACCCTAACCCTAGCCCGAACCCTAACCCTAACCCTTCCCCGAAGCCTGACCCTCACCCGTCCCCTAATCCTAACCCGTACGCTGACACTAACCCGCGCCCTCACACGTACGCTCCCCCAAAGCGTTGTCGTACCCTCACCTGGACCCTAAACCGTCCCCGTCCCCTAACCCTAACCCTAGCCCGAACCCTAACCCTAACCCTTCCCCGAAGCCTGACCCTCACCCGTCCCATAATCCTAACCCGTACGCTGACACTAACCCGCGCCCTCACACGTACGCTCCCCCTAAAGCGTTGTCGTACCCTCACCTGGACCCTAAACCGTCCCCGTCCCCTAACCCTAACCCTAGCCCGACCCTAACCCTAACCTTTCCCCGAAGCCTGACCCTCACCCGTCCCCTAATCCTAACCCGTACGCTGACACTAACCCGCGCCCTCACACGTACGCTCCCCCTAAAGCGTTGTCGTACCCTCACCTGGACCCTAAACCGTCCCCGTCCCCTAACCCTAACCCTAGCCCGAACCCTAACCCTAACACTTCCCCGAAGCCTGACCCTCACCCGTCCCCTAATCCTAACCCGTACGCTGACACTAACCCGCGCCCTCACACGTACGCTCCCCCTAAAGCGTTGTCGTACCCTCACCTGGACCCTAAACCGTCCCCGTCCCCGTCCCCTATCCCTAGCCCGAACCCTAACCCTTACCCTTCCCCGAAGCCTGACCCTCACCCGTCCCCTAATCCTAACCCGTACGCTGACACTAACCCGCGCCCTCACACGTACGCTCCCCCTAGAGCATTGTCGTAACCTCACCTGGACCCTAAACTGTCCCCGTCCCCTAACCCTAACCCTAGCCCGAACCTTAACCCTAACCCTTCCCCGAAGCCTGACCCTCACCCGTCCCCTAATCCTAACCCGTACGCTGACACTAACCCGCGCCCTCATACGTACGCTCCCCCTAAAGCGTTGTCGTACCCTCACCTGGACCCTAAACCGTCCCCGTCCCCTAACCCTAACCCTAGCCCGAACCCTAACCCTAACCCTTCCCCGAAGCCTGACCCTCACCCGTCCCCTAATCCTAACCCGTACGCTGACACTAACCCGCGCCCTCACACGTACGCTCCCCCTACAACGTTGTCGTACCCTCACCTGGACCCTAAACCGTCCCCGTTTCCTAACCCTAACCCTAGCCCGAACCCTAACCCTAACCCTTCCCCGAAGCCTGACCCTCAGCCGTCCCCTAATCCTAACCCGTACGCTGACACTAAGCCGCGCCCTCACACGTACGCTCCCCCTAAAGCGTTGTCGTACCCTCACCTGGACCCTAAACCGTCCCCGTCCCCTAACCCTAACCCTAGCCCGAACCCTAACCCTAACCCTTCCCCGAAGCCTGACCCTCACCCGTCCCCTAATCCTAACCCGTACGCTGACACTAACCCGCGCCCTCACACGTACGCTCCCCCTAAAGCGTTGTCATACCCTCACCTGGACCCTAAACCGTCCCCGTCCCCTAACCCTAACCCTAGCCCGAACCCTAACCCTAACCCTTCCCCGAAGCCTGACCCTCACCCGTCCCCTAATCCTAACCCGTACGCTGACACTAACCCGCGCCCTCACACGTACGCTCCCCCTACAACGTTGTCGTACCCTCACTTGGACCCTAAACCGTCCCCGTTTCCTAACCCTAACCCTAGCCCGAACCCTAACCCTAACCCTTCCCCGAAGCCTGACCCTCACCCGTCCCCTAATCCTAAACCGTACGCTGACACTAACCCGAGCCCTCACACGTACGCTCCCCCTAAAGCATTGTCGTACCCTCACCTGGACCCTAAACCGTCCCCGTCCCCTAACCCTAACCCTAGCCCGAACCCTAACCCTAACCCTTCCCCGAAGCCTGACCCTCACCCGTCCCCTAATCCTAACCCGTACGCTGACACTAACCCGCGCCCTCACACGTACGCTCCCCCTAAAGCGTTGTCGTACCCTCACCTGGACCCTAAACCGTCCCCGTCCCCTAACCCTAACCCTAGCCCGAACCCTAACCCTAACCCTTCCCCGAAGCCTGACCCTCACCCGTCCCCTAATCCTAACCCGTACGCTGACACTAACCCGCGCCCTCACACGTACACTCCCCCTAAAGCGCTGTCGTACCCTCACCTGGACCCTAAACCGTCCCCGTCCCCTAACCCTAACCCTAGCCCGAACCCTAACCCTAACCCTTCCCCGAAGCCTGACCCTCACCCGTCCCCTAATCCTAACCCGTACGCTGACACTAACCCGCGCCCTCACACGTACGCTCCCCCTAAAGCGTTGTCGTACCCTCACCTGGACCCTAAACCGTCCCTGTCCCCTAACCCTAACCCTAGCCCGAAACCTAACCCTAACCCTTCCCCGAAGCCTGACCCTCACCTGTCCCCTAATCCTAACCCGTACGCTGACACTAACCCGCGCCCTCACACGTACGCTCCCCCTAAAGCGTTGTCGTACCCTCACCTGGACCCTAAACCGTCCCCGTCCCCTAACCCTAACCCTAGCCCGAACCCTAACCCTAACCCTTCCCCGAAGCCTGACCCTCACCCGTCCCCTAATCCTAACCCGTACGCTGACACTAACCCGCGCCCTCACACGTACGCTCCCCCTAAAGCGTTGTCGTACCCTCACCTGGACCCTAAACCGTCCCCGTCCCCTAACCCTAACCCTAGCCCGAACCCTAACCCTAACCCTTCCCCGAAGCCTGACCCTCACCCGTCCCCTAATCCTAACCCGTACGCTGACACTAACCCGCGCCCTCACACGTACGCTCCCCCAAAGCGTTGTCGTACCCTCACCTGGACCCTAAACCGTCCCCGTCCCCTAACCCTAACCCTAGCCCGAACCCTAACCCTAACCCTTCCCCGAAGCCTGACCCTCACCCGTCCCATAATCCTAACCCGTACGCTGACACTAACCCGCGCCCTCACACGTACGCTCCCCCTAAAGCGTTGTCGTACCCTCACCTGGACCCTAAACCGTCCCCGTCCCCTAACCCTAACCCTAGCCCGACCCTAACCCTAACCTTTCCCCGAAGCCTGACCCTCACCCGTCCCCTAATCCTCACCCGTACGCTGACACTAACCCGCGCCCTCACACGTACGCTCCCCCTAAAGCGTTGTCGTACCCTCACCTGGACCCTAAACCGTCCCCGTCCCCTAACCCTAACCCTAGCCCGAACCCTAACCCTAACACTTCCCCGAAGCCTGACCCTCACCCGTCCCCTAATCCTAACCCGTACGCTGACACTAACCCGCGCCCTCACACGTACGCTCCCCCTAAAGCGTTGTCGTACACTCACCTGGACCCTAAACCGTCCCCGTCCCCGTCCCCTATCCCTAGCCCGAACCCTAACCCTTACCCTTCCCCGAAGCCTGACCCTCACCCGTCCCCTAATCCTAACCTGTACGCTGACACTAACCCGCGCCCTCACACGTACGCTCCCCCTAGAGCATTGTCGTACCCTCACCTGGACCCTAAACCGTCCCCGTCCCCTAACCCTAACCCTAGCCCGAACCCTAACCCTAACCCTTCCCCGAAGCCTGACCCTCACCCGTCCCCTAATCCTAACCCGTACGCTGACACTAACCCGCGCCCTCACACGTACGCTCCCCCTAAAGCGTTGTCGTACCCTCACCTGGACCCTAAACCGTCCCCGTCCCCTAACCCTAACCCTAGCCCGAACCCTAACCCTAACCCTTCCCCGAAGCCTGACCCTCACCCGTCCCCAATCCTAACCCGTACGCTGACACTAACCCGCGCCCTCACACGTACGCTCCCCCTAAAGCTTTGTCGTACCCTCACCTGGACCCTATATCGTCCCCGTCCCCTAACCCTAACCCTAGCCTGAACCCTAACCCTAACCCTTCCCCGAAGCCTGACCCTCACCCGTCCCCTAATCCTAACCCGTACGCTGACACTAACCCGCGCCCTCACACGTACGCTCCCCCTAAAGCGTTGTCGTACCCTCACCTGGACCCTAAACCGTCCCCGTCCCCTAACCCTAACCCTATCCCGAACCCTAACCCTAACCCTTCCCCGAAGCCTGACCCTCACCCGTCCCCTAATCCTAACCCGTACGCTGACACTAACCCGCGCCCTCACACGTATGCTCCCCCTAAAGCGTTGTCGTACCCTCACCTGGACCCTAAACCGTCCCCGTCCCCTAACCCTAACCCTAGCCCGAACCCTAACCCTAACCCTTCCCCGAAGCCTGACCCTCACCCGTCCCCTAATCCTAACCCGTACGCTGACACTAACCCGCGCCCTCACACGTACGCTCCCCCTAAAGCGTTGTCGTACCCTCACCTGGACCCTAAACCGTCCCCGTCCCCTAACCCTAACCCTAGCCCGAACCCTAACCCTAACCCTTCCCCGAAGCCTGACCCTCACCCGTCCCCTAATCCTAACCCGTACGCTGACACTAACCCGCGCCCTCACACGTACGCTCCCCCTAAAGCGTTGTCGTACCCTCACCTGGACCCTAAACCGTCCCCGTCCCCTAACCCTAACCCTAGCCCGAACCCTAACCCTAACCCTTCCCCGAAGCCTGACCCTCACCCGTCCCCTAATCCTAACCCGTACGCTGACACTAACCCGCGCCCTCACACGTACGCTCCCCCAAAGCGTTGTCGTACCCTCACCTGGACCCTAAACCGTCCCCGTCCCCTAACCCTAACCCTAGCCCGAACCCTAACCCTAACCCTTCCCCGAAGCCTGACCCTCACCCGTCCCATAATCCTAACCCGTACGCTGACACTAACCCGCGCCCTCACACGTACGCTCCCCCTAAAGCGTTGTCGTACCCTCACCTGGACCCTAAACCGTCCCCGTCCCCTAACCCTAACCCTAGCCCGACCCTAACCCTAACCTTTCCCCGAAGCCTGACCCTCACCCGTCCCCTAATCCTAACCCGTACGCTGACACTAACCCGCGCCCTCACACGTACGCTCCCCCTAAAGCGTTGTCGTACCCTCACCTGGACCCTAAACCGTCCCCGTCCCCTAACCCTAACCCTAGCCCGAACCCTAACCCTAACCCTTCCCCGAAGCCTGACCCTCACCCGTCCCCTAATCCTAACCCGTACGCTGACACTAACCCGCGCCCTCACACGTACGCTCCCCCAAAGCGTTGTCGTACCCTCACCTGGACCCTAAACCGTCCCCGTCCCCTAACCCTAACCCTAGCCCGAACCCTAACCCTAACCCTTCCCCGAAGCCTGACCCTCACCCGTCCCATAATCCTAACCCGTACGCTGACACTAACCCGCGCCCTCACACGTACGCTCCCCCTAAAGCGTTGTCGTACCCTCACCTGGACCCTAAACCGTCCCCGTCCCCTAACCCTAACCCTAGCCCGACCCTAACCCTAACCTTTCCCCGAAGCCTGACCCTCACCCGTCCCCTAATCCTAACCCGTACGCTGACACTAACCCGCGCCCTCACACGTACGCTCCCCCTAAAGCGTTGTCGTACCCTCACCTGGACCCTAAACCGTCCCCGTCCCCTAACCCTAACCCTAGCCCGAACCCTAACCCTAACACTTCCCCGAAGCCTGACCCTCACCCGTCCCCTAATCCTAACCCGTACGCTGACACTAACCCGCGCCCTCACACGTACGCTCCCCCTAAAGCGTTGTCGTACACTCACCTGGACCCTAAACCGTCCCCGTCCCCGTCCCCTATCCCTAGCCCGAACCCTAACCCTTACCCTTCCCCGAAGCCTGACCCTCACCCGTCCCCTAATCCTAACCTGTACGCTGACACTAACCCGCGCCCTCACACGTACGCTCCCCCTAGAGCATTGTCGTACCCTCACCTGGACCCTAAACCGTCCCCGTCCCCTAACCCTAACCCTAGCCCGAACCCTAACCCTAACCCTTCCCCGAAGCCTGACCCTCACCCGTCCCCTAATCCTAACCCGTACGCTGACACTAACCCGCGCCCTCACACGTACGCTCCCCCTAAAGCGTTGTCGTACCCTCACCTGGACCCTAAACCGTCCCCGTCCCCTAACCCTAACCCTAGCCCGAACCCTAACCCTAACCCTTCCCCGAAGCCTGACCCTCACCCGTCCCCAATCCTAACCCGTACGCTGACACTAACCCGCGCCCTCACACGTACGCTCCCCCTAAAGCTTTGTCGTACCCTCACCTGGACCCTATATCGTCCCCGTCCCCTAACCCTAACCCTAGCCTGAACCCTAACCCTAACCCTTCCCCGAAGCCTGACCCTCACCCGTCCCCTAATCCTAACCCGTACGCTGACACTAACCCGCGCCCTCACACGTACGCTCCCCCTAAAGCGTTGTCGTACCCTCACCTGGACCCTAAACCGTCCCCGTCCCCTAACCCTAACCCTATCCCGAACCCTAACCCTAACCCTTCCCCGAAGCCTGACCCTCACCCGTCCCCTAATCCTAACCCGTACGCTGACACTAACCCGCGCCCTCACACGTATGCTCCCCCTAAAGCGTTGTCGTACCCTCACCTGGACCCTAAACCGTCCCCGTCCCCTAACCCTAACCCTAGCCCGAACCCTAACCCTAACCCTTCCCCGAAGCCTGACCCTCACCCGTCCCCTAATCCTAACCCGTACGCTGACACTAACCCGCGCCCTCACACGTACGCTCCCCCTAAAGCGTTGTCGTACCCTCACCTGGACCCTAAACCGTCCCCGTCCCCTAACCCTAACCCTAGCCCGAACCCTAACCCTAACCCTTCCCCGAAGCCTGACCCTCACCCGTCCCCTAATCCTAACCCGTACGCTGACACTAACCCGCGCCCTCACACGTACGCTCCCCCTAAAGCGTTGTCGTACCCTCACCTGGACCCTAAACCGTCCCCGTCCCCTAACCCTAACCCTAGCCCGAACCCTAACCCTAACCCTTCCCCGAAGCCTGACCCTCACCCGTCCCCTAATCCTAACCCGTACGCTGACACTAACCCGCGCCCTCACACGTACGCTCCCCCAAAGCGTTGTCGTACCCTCACCTGGACCCTAAACCGTCCCCGTCCCCTAACCCTAACCCTAGCCCGAACCCTAACCCTAACCCTTCCCCGAAGCCTGACCCTCACCCGTCCCATAATCCTAACCCGTACGCTGACACTAACCCGCGCCCTCACACGTACGCTCCCCCTAAAGCGTTGTCGTACCCTCACCTGGACCCTAAACCGTCCCCGTCCCCTAACCCTAACCCTAGCCCGACCCTAACCCTAACCTTTCCCCGAAGCCTGACCCTCACCCGTCCCCTAATCCTAACCCGTACGCTGACACTAACCCGCGCCCTCACACGTACGCTCCCCCTAAAGCGTTGTCGTACCCTCACCTGGACCCTAAACCGTCCCCGTCCCCTAACCCTAACCCTAGCCCGAACCCTAACCCTAACACTTCCCCGAAGCCTGACCCTCACCCGTCCCCTAATCCTAACCCGTACGCTGACACTAACCCGCGCCCTCACACGTACGCTCCCCCTAAAGCGTTGTCGTACCCTCACCTGGACTCTAAACCGTCCCCATCCCCGTCCCCTATCCCTAGCCCGAACCCTAACCCTTACCCTTCCCCGAAGCCTGACCCTCACCCGTCCCCTAATCCTAACCCGTACGCTGACACTAACCCGCGCCCTCACACGTACGCTCCCCCTAGAGCATTGTCGTACCCTCACCTGGCCCCTAAACTGTCCCCGTCCCCTAACCCTAACCCTAGCCCGAACCTTAACCCTAACCCTTCCCCGAAGCCTGACCCTCACCCGTCCCCTAATCCTAACCCGTACGCTGACACTAACCCGCGCCCTCATACGTACGCTCCCCCTAATGCGTTGTCGTACCCTCACCTGGACCCTAAACCGTCCCCGTCCCCTAACCCTAACCCTAGCCCGAACCCTAACCCTAACCCTTCCCCGAAGCCTGACCCTCACCCGTCCCCTAATCCTAACCCGTACGCTGACACTAACCCGCGCCCTCACACGTACGCTCCCCCTACAACGTTGTCGTACCCTCACCTGGACCCTAAACCGTCCCCGTTTCCTAACCCTAACCCTAGCCCGAACCCTAACCCTAACCCTTCCCCGAAGCCTGACCCTCAGCCGTCCCCTAATCCTAACCCGTACGCTGACACTAAGCCGCGCCCTCACACGTACGCTCCCCCTAAAGCGTTGTCGTACCCTCACCTGGACCCTAAACCGTCCCCGTCCCCTAACCCTAACCCTAGCCCGAACCCTAACCCTAACCCTTCCCCGAAGCCTGACCCTCACCCGTCCCCTAATCCTAACCCGTACGCTGACACTAACCCGCGCCCTCACACGTACGCTCCCCCTAAAGCGTTGTCATACCCTCACCTGGACACTAAACCGTCCCCGTCCCCTAACCCTAACCCTAGCCCGAACCCTAACCCTAACCCTTCCCCGAAGCCTGACCCTCACCCGTCCCCTAATCCTAACCCGTACGCTGACACTAACCCGCGCCCTCACACGTACGCTCCCCCTAAAGCGTTGTCGTACCCTCCCCTGGACCCTAAACCGTCCCCGTCCCCTAACCCTAACCCTAGCCCGAACCCTAACCCTAACCCTTCCCCGAAGCCTGACCCTCACCCGTCCCCTAATCCTAACCCGTACGCTGACACTAACCCGCGGCCTCACACGTACACTCCCCCTAAAGCGCTGTCGTACCCTCACCTGGACCCTAAACCGTCCCCGTCCCCTAACCCTAACCCTAGCCCGAACCCTAACCCTAACCCTTCCCCGAAGCCTGACCCTCACCCGTCCCCTAATCCTAACCCGTACGCTGACACTAACCCGCGCCCTCACACGTACGCTCCCCCTAAAGTGTTGTCGTACCCTCACCTGGACCCTAAACCGTCCCTGTCCCCTAACCCTAACCCTAGCCCGAAACCTAACCCTAACCCTTCCCCGAAGCCTGACCCTCACCCGTCCCCTAATCCTAACCCGTACGCTGACACTAACCCGCGCCCTCACACGTACGCTCCCCCTAAAGCGTTGTCGTACCCTCACCTGGACCCTAAACCGTCCCCGTCCCCTAACCCTAACCCTAGCCCGAACCCTAACCCTAACCCTTCCCCGAAGCCTGACCCTCACCCGTCCCCTAATCCTAACCCGTACGCTGACACTAACCCGCGCCCTCACACGTACGCTCCCCCTAAAGCGTTGTCGTACCCTCACCTGGACCCTAAACCGTCCCCGTCCCCTAACCCTAACCCTAGCCCGAACCCTAACCCTAACCCTTCCCCGAAGCCTGACCCTCACCCGTCCCCTAATCCTAACCCGTACGCTGACACTAACCCGCGCCCTCACACGTACGCTCCCCCAAAGCGTTGTCGTACCCTCACCTGGACCCTAAACCGTCCCCGTCCCCTAACCCTAACCCTAGCCCGAACCCTAACCCTAACCCTTCCCCGAAGCCTGACCCTCACCCGTCCCATAATCCTAACCCGTACGCTGACACTAACCCGCGCCCTCACACGTACGCTCCCCCTAAAGCGTTGTCGTACCCTCACCTGGACCCTAAACCGTCCCCGTCCCCTAACCCTAACCCTAGCCCGACCCTAACCCTAACCTTTCCCCGAAGCCTGACCCTCACCCGTCCCCTAATCCTAACCCGTACGCTGACACTAACCCGCGCCCTCACACGTACGCTCCCCCTAAAGCGTTGTCGTACCCTCACCTGGACCCTAAACCGTCCCCGTCCCCTAACCCTAACCCTAGCCCGAACCCTAACCCTAACACTTCCCCGAAGCCTGACCCTCACCCGTCCCCTAATCCTAACCCGTACGCTGACACTAACCCGCGCCCTCACACGTACGCTCCCCCTAAAGCGTTGTCGTACACTCACCTGGACCCTAAACCGTCCCCGTCCCCGTCCCCTATCCCTAGCCCGAACCCTAACCCTTACTCTTCCCCGAAGCCTGACCCTCACCCGTCCCCTAATCCTAACCTGTACGCTGACACTAACCCGCGCCCTCACACGTACGCTCCCCCTAGAGCATTGTCGTACCCTCACCTGGACCCTAAACCGTCCCCGTCCCCTAACCCTAACCCTAGCCCGAACCCTAACCCTAACACTTCCCCGAAGCCTGACCCTCACCCGTCCCCTAATCCTAACCCGTACGCTGACACTAACCCGCGCCCTCACACGTACGCTCCCCCTAAAGCGTTGTCGTACCCTCACCTGGACCCTAAACCGTCCCCGTCCCCTAACCCTAACCCTAGCCCGAACCCTAACCCTAACCCTTCCCCGAAGCCTGACCCTCACCCGTCCCCAATCCTAACCCGTACGCTGACACTAACCCGCGCCCTCACACGTACGCTCCCCCTAAAGCTTTGTCGTACCCTCACCTGGACCCTATATCGTCCCCGTCCCCTAACCCTAACCCTAGCCTGAACCCTAAACCTAACCCTTCCCCGAAGCCTGACCCTCACCCGTCCCCTAATCCTAACCCGTACGCTGAAACTAACCCGCGCCCTCACACGTACGCTCCCCCTAAAGCGTTGTCGTACCCTCACCTGGACCCTAAACCGTCCCCGTCCCCTAACCCTAACCCTATCCCGAACCCTAACCCTAACCCTTCCCCGAAGCCTGACCCTCACCCGTCCCCTAATCCTAACCCGTACGCTGACACTAACCCGCGCCCTCACACGTATGCTCCCCCTAAAGCGTTGTCGTACCCTCACCTGGACCCTAAACCGTCCCCGTCCCCTAACCCTAACCCTAGCCCGAACCCTAACCCTAACCCTTCCCCGAAGCCTGACCCTCACCCGTCCCCTAATCCTAACCCGTACGCTGACACTAACCCGCGCCCTCACACGTACGCTCCCCCTAAAGCGTTGTCGTACCCTCACCTGGACCCTAAACCGTCCCCGTCCCCTAACCCTAACCCTAGCCCGAACCCTAACCCTAACCCTTCCCCGAAGCCTGACCCTCACCCGTCCCCTAATCCTAACCCGTACGCTGACACTAACCCGCGCCCTCACACGTACGCTCCCCCTAAAGCGTTGTCGTACCCTCACCTGGACCCTAAACCGTCCCCGTCCCCTAACCCTAACCCTAGCCCGAACCCTAACCCTAACACTTCACCGAAGCCTGACCCTCACCCGTCCCCTAATCCTAACCCGTACGCTGACACTAACCCGCGCCCTCACACGTACGCTCCCCCTAAAGCGTTGTCGTACCCTCACCTGTACCCTAAACCGTCCCCGTCCCCTAACCCTAACCCTAGCCCGAACCCTAACCCTAACACTTCCCCGAAGCCTGACCCTCACCAGTCCCCTAATCCTAACCCGTACGCTGACACTAACCCGCACCCTCACACGTACGCTCCCCCTAAAGCGTTGTCGTACCCTCACCTGGACCCTAAACCGTCCCCGTCCCCTAACCCTAACCCTAGCCCGTACCCTAACCCTAACCCTTCCCCGAAGCCTGACCCTCACCCGTCCCCTAATCCTAACCCGTACGCTGACACTAACCCGCGCCCTCACACGTACGCTCCCCCTAAAGCGTTGTCGTACCCTCACCTGGACCCTAAACCGTCCCCGTCCCCTAACCCTATCCCTAGCCCGAACCCTAACCCTAACACTTCCCCGAAGCCTGACCCTCACCCGTCCCCTAATCCTAACCCGTACGCTGACACTAACCCGCGCCCTCACACGTACGCTCCCCCTAAAGCGTTGTCGTACCCTCACCTGGACCCTAAACCGTGCCCGTCCCCTAACCCTAACCCTAGCCCGAACCCTAACCCTAACCCTTCCCCGAAGCCTGACCCTCACCCGTCCCCTAATCCTAACCCGTACGCTGACACTAACCCGCGCCCTCACACGTACGCTCCCCCTAAAGCGTTGTCGTACCCTCACCTGGACCCTAAACCGTCCCCGTCCCCTAACCCTAACCCTAGCCCGAACCCTAACCCTAACACTTCCCCGAAGCCTGACCCTCACCCGTCCCCTAATCCTAACCCGTACGCTGACACTAACCCGCGCCCTCACACGTACACTCCCCCTAAAGCGTTGTCGTACCCTCACCTGGACCCTAAACCGTCCCCGTCCCCTAACCATAACCCTAGACCGAACCCTAACCCTAACCCTTCCCCGAAGCCTGACCCTCACCCGTCCCCTAATCCTAACCCGTACGCTGACACTAACCCGCGCCCTCACACGTACGCTCCCCCTGAAGTGTTGTCATACCCTCACCTGGACCCTAAACCGTCCCCGTCCCCTAACCCTAACCCTAGCCCGAACCCTAACCCTAACCCTTCACCGAAGCCTGACCCTCACCCGTCCCCTAATCCTAACCCGTACGCTGACACTAACCCGCGCCCTCACACGTACGCTCCCCCTAAAGCGTTGTCGTACCCTCACCTGTACCCTAAACCGTCCCCGTCCCCTAACCCTAACCCTAGCCCGAACCCTAACCCTAACACTTCCCCGAAGCCTGACCCTCACCCGTCCCCTAATCCTAACCCGTACGCTGACACTAACCCGCGCCCTCACACGTACGCTCCCCCTAAAGCGTTGTCGTACCCTCACCTGGACCCTAAACCGTCCCCGTCCCCTAACCCTAACCCTAGCCCGTACCCTAACCCTAACCCTTCCCCGAAGCCTGACCCTCACCCGTCCCCTAATCCTAACCCGTACGCTGACACTAACCCGCGCCCTCACACGTACGCTCCCCCTAAAGCGTTGTCGTACCCTCACCTGGACCCTAAACCGTCCCCGTCCCCTAACCCTATCCCTAGCCCGAACCCTAACCCTAACCCTTCCCCGAAGCCTGACCCTCACCCGTCCCCTAATCCTAACCCGTACGCTGACACTAACCCGCGCCCTCACACGTACGCTCCCCCTAAAGCGTTGTCGTACCCTCACCTGGACCCTAAACCGTCCCCGTCCCCTAACCCTAACCCTAGCCCGAACCCTAACCCTAACCCTTCCCCGAAGCCTGACCCTCACCCGTCCCCTAATCCTAACCCGTACGCTGACACTAACCCGCGCCCTCACACGTACGCTCCCCCTAAAGCGTTGTCGTACCCTCACCTGGACCCTAAACCGTCCCCGTCCCCTAACCCTAACCCTAGCCGAACCCTAACCCTAACACTTCCCCGAAGCCTGACCCTCACCCGTCCCCTAATCCTAACCCGTACGCTGACACTAACCCGCGCCCTCACACGTACGCTCCCCCTAAAGCGTTGTCGTACCCTCACCTGGACCCTAAACCGTCCCCGTCCCCTAACCCTAACCCTAGACCGAACCCTAACCCTAACCCTTCCCCTAAGCCTGACCCTCACCCGTCCCCTAATCCTAACCCGTACGCTGACACTAACCCGCGCCCTCACACGTACGCTCCCCCTGAAGCGTTGTCGTACCCTCACCTGGACCCTAAACCGTCCCCGTCCCCTAACCCTAACCCTAGCCCGAACCCTAACCCTAACCCTTCCCCGAAGCCTGACCCTCACCCGTCCCCTAATCCTAACCCGTACGCTGACACTAACCCGCGCCCTCACACGTACGCTCCCCCTGAAGCGTTGTCGTACCCTCACCTGGACCCTAAACCATCCCCGTCCCCTAACCCTAACCCTAGCCCGAACCCTAACCCTAACCCTTCCCCGAAGCCTGACCCTCACCCGTCCCCTAATCCTAACCCGTACGCTGACACTAACCCGCGCCCTCACACGTATGCTCCCCCTAAAGCGTTGTCGTACCCTCACCTGGACCCTAAACCGTCCCCGTCCCCTAACCCTAACCCTAGCCCGAACCCTAACCCTAACCCTTCCCCGAAGCCTGACCCTCACCCGTCCCCTAATCCTAACCTGTACGTTGACACTAAACCGCGCCCTCACACGTACGCTCCCCCTAAAGCGTTGTCGTACCCTCACATGGACCCTAAACCGTCCCCGTCCCCTAACCCTAACCCTAGCCCGAAACCTAACCCTAACCCTTCCCCGAAGCCTGACCCTCACCCGTCCCCTAATCCTAACCCGTACGCTGACACTAACCCGCGCCCTCACACGTACGCTCCCCCTAAAGCGTTGTCGTACCCTCACCTGGACCCTAAACCTTCCCCGTCCCCTAACCCTAACCCTAGCCCGAACCCTAACCCTAACCCTTCCCCGAAGCCTGACCCTCACCCGTCCCCTAATCCTAACCCGTACGCTGACACTAACCCGCGCCCTCACACTTACGCTCCCCCTAAAGCGTTGTCGTACCCTCACTTGGACCCTAAACCGTCCCCGTCCCCTAACCCTAACCCTAGACCGAACCCTAACCCTAACCCTTCCCCGAAGCCTGACCCTCACCCGTCCCCTAATCCTAACCCGTACGCTGACACTAACCCGCGCCCTCACACGTACGCTCCCCCTAAAGCGTTGTCGTACCCTCACCTGGACCCTAAACCGTCCCCGTCCCCTAACCCTATCTCTAGCCCGAACCCTAACCCTAACCCTTCCCCGAAGCCTGACCCTCACCCGTCCCCTAATCCTAACCCGTACGCTGACACTAACCCGCGCCCTCACACGTACGCTCCCCCTAAAGCGTTGTCGTACCCTCACCTGGACCCTAAACCGTGCCCGTCCCCTAACCCTAACCCTAGCCCGAACCCTAACCCTAACCCTTCCCCGAAGCCTGACCCTCACCCGTCCCCTAATCCTAACCCGTACGCTGACACTAACCCGCGCCCTCACACGTACGCTCCCCCTAAAGCGTTGTCGTACCCTCACCTGGACCCTAAACCGTCCCCGTCCCCTAACCCTAACCCTAGCCCGAACCCTAACCCTAACCCTTCCCCGAAGCCTGACCCTCACCCGTCCCCTAATCCTAACACGTACGCTGACACTAACCCGCGCCCTCACACGTACGCTCCCCCTAAAGCGTTGTCGTACCCTCACCTGGACCCTAAACCGTCCCCGTCCCCTAACCCTAACCCTAGACCGAACCCTAACCCTAACCCTTCCCCGAAGCCTGACCCTCACCCGTCCCCTAATCCTAACCCGTACGCTGACACTAACCCGCGCCCTCACACGTATGCTCCCCCTAAAGCGTTGTCGTACCCTCACCTGGACCCTAAACCGTCCCCGTCCCCTAACCCTAACCCTAGCCCGAACCCTAACCCTAACCCTTCACCGAAGCCTGACCCTCACCCGTCCCCTAATCCTAACCCGTACGCTGACACTAACCCGCGCCCTCACACGTACGCTCCCCGTAAAGCGTTGTCGTACCCTCACCTGTACCCTAAACCGTCCCCGTCCCCTAACCCTAACCCTAGCCCGAACCCTAACCCTAACACTTCCCCGAAGCCTGACCCTCACCCGTCCCCTAATCCTAACCCGTACGCTGACACTAACCCGCGCCCTCACACGTACGCTCCCCCTAAAGCGTTGTCGTACCCTCACCTGGACCCTAAACCGTCCCCGTCCCCTAACCGTAACCCTAGCCCGTACCCTACCCCTAACCCTTCCCCGAAGCCTGACCCTCACCCGTCCCCTAATCCTAACCCGTACGCTGACACTAACCCGCGCCCTCACACGTACGCTCCCCCTAAAGCGTTGTCGTACCCTCACCTGGACCCTAAACCGTCCCCGTACCCTAACCCTATCCCTAGCCCGAACCCTAACCCTAACCCTTCCCCGAAGCCTGACCCTCACCCGTCCCCTAATCCTAACCCGTACGATGACACTAACCCGCGCCCTCACACGTACGCTCCCCCTGAAGCTTTGTCGTACCCTCACCTGGACCCTAAACCGTGCCCGTCCCCTAACCCTAACCCTAGCCCGAACCCTAACCCTAACCCTTCCCCGAAGCCTGACCCTCACCCGTCCCCTAATCCTAACCCGTACGTTGACACTAAACCGCGCCCTCACACGTACGCTCCCCCTAAAGCGTTGTCGTACCCTCACCTGGACCCTAAACCGTCCCCGTCCCCTAACCCTAACCCTAGCCCGAACCCTAACCCTAACCCTTCCCCGAAGCCTGACCCTCACCCGTCCCCTAATCCTAACCCGTACGCTGACACTAACCCGCGCCCTCACACGTACGCTCCCCCTAAAGCGTTGTCGTACCCTCACCTGGACCCTAAACCGTCCCCGTCCCCTAACCCTAACCCTAGCCCGAACCCTAACCCTAACCCTTCCCCGAAGCCTGACACTCACCCTTCCACTAATCCTAACCCGTACACAGACACTAACCCGCGCCCTCACACGTAGGCTCCCCCTAAAGCGTTGTCGTACCCTCACCTGGACCCTAAACCGTCCCCGTCCCCTAACCCTAACCTTAGCCCGAACCCTAACCCTAACACTTCCGCGAAGCCTGACCCTCACCCTTCCCCTAATCCTAACCCGTACGCTGACACTAACCCGCGCCCTCACACGTACGCTCCCCCTAGAGCGTTGTCGTACCCTCACCTGGACCCTAAACCGTCCCCGTACCCTAACCCTAACCCTAGCCCGAACCTTAACCCTAACCCTTCCCCGAAGCCTGACCCTCACCCGTCCCCTAATCCTAACCCGTACGCTGACACTAACCCGCGCCCTCACACGTACGCTCCCCCTAAAGCGTTGTCGTACCCTCACCTGGACCCTAAACCGTCCCCGTCCCCGTCCCCTAACCCTAGCCCGAACCCTAACCCTAACCCTTCCCCGAAGCCTGACCCTCACCCGTCCCCTAATCCTATCCCGTACGCTGACACTAACCCGCGCCCTCACACGTACGCTCCCCCTACAACGTTGTCGTACCCTCACCTGGACCCTAAACCGTCCCCGTTTCCTAACCCTAACCCTAGCCCGAACCCTAACCCTAACCCTTCCCCGAAGCCTGACCCTCACCCGTCCCCTAATCCTAACCCGTACGCTGACACTAACCCGCGCCCTCACACGTACGCTCCCCCTAAAGCGTTGTCGTACCCTCACCTGGACCCTAAACCGTCCCCGTCCCCTAACCCTAACCCTAGCCCGAACCCTAACCCTAACCCTTCCCCGAAGCCTGACCCTCACCCGTCCCCTAATCCTAACCCGTACGCTGACACTAACCCGCGCCCTCACACGTACGCTCCCCCTAGAGCGTTGTCGTACCCTCACCTGGACCCTAAACCGTCCCCGTCCCCTAACCCTAACCCTAGCCCGAACCTTAACCCTAACCCTTCCCCGAAGCCTGACCCTCACCCGTCCCCTAATCCTAACCTGTACGCTGACACTAACCCGCGCCCTCACACGTACGCTCCCCCTAAAGCGTTGTCGTACCCTCACCTGGACCCTAAACCGTCCCCGTCCCCTAACCCTAACCCTAGCCCGAACCCTAACCCTAACCCTTCCCCGAAGCCTGACCCTCACCCGTCCCCTAATCCTAACCCGTACGCTGACACTAACCCGCGCCCTCACACGTACGCTCCCCCTACAACGTTGTCGTACCCTCACCTGGACCCTAAACCGTCCCCGTTTCCTAACCCTAACCCTAGCCCGAACCCTAACCCTAACCCTTCCCCGAAGCCTGACCCTCACCCGTCCCCTAATCCTAACCCGTACGCTGACACTAACCCGCGCCCTCACACGTACGCTCCCCCTAAAGCGTTGTCGTACCCTCACCTGGACCCTAAATCGTCCCCGTCCCCTAACCCTAACCCTAGCCCGAACCCTAACCCTAACACTTCCCCGAAGCCTGACCCTCACCCGTCCCCTAATCCTAACCCGTACGCTGACACTAAGCCACGCCCTCACACGTACGCTCCCCCTAAAGCGTTGTCGTACCCTCACCTGGACCCTAAACCGTCCCCGTCCCCTAACCCTAACCCTAGCCCGAACCCTAACCCTAACCCTTCCCCGAAGCCTGACACTCACCCTTCCCCTAATCCTAACCCGTACACAGACACTAACGCGCGCCCTCACACGTACGCTCCCCCTAAAGCGTTGTCGTACCCTCACCTGGACCCTAAACCGTCCCCGTCCCCTAACCCTAACCTTAGCCCGAACCCTAACCCTAACACTTCCGCGAAGCCTCACCCTCACCCTTCCCCTAATCCTAACCCGTACGCTGACACTAACCCGCGCCCTCCCACGTACGCTCCCCCTAGAGCGTTGTCGTACCCTCACCTGGACCCTAAACCGTCCCCGTCCCCTAACCCTAACCCTAGCCCGAACCTTAACCCTAACCCTTCCCCGAAGCCTGACCCTCACCCGTCCCCTAATCCTAACCCGTACGCTGACACTAACCCGCGCCCTCACACGTACGCTCCCCCTAAAGCGTTGTCGTACCCTCACCTGGACCCTAAACCGTCCCCGTCCCCTAACCCTAACCCTAGCCCGAACCCTAACCCTAACCCTTCCCCGAAGCCTGACCCTCACCCGTCCCCTAATCCTATCCCGTACGCTGACACTAACCCGCGCCCTCACACGTACGCTCCCCCTACAACGTTGTCGTACTCTCACCTGGACCCTAAACCGTCCCCGTTTCCTAACCCTAACCCTAGCCCGAACCCTAACCCTAACCCTTCCCCGAAGCCTGACCCTCACCCGTCCCCTAATCCTAACCCGTACGCTGACACTAACCCGCGCCCTCACACGTACGCTCCCCCTAAAGCGTTGTCGTACCCTCACCTGGACCCTACACCGTTCCCGTCCCCTAACCCTAGCCCGAACCCTAACCCTAACCCTTCCCCGAAGCCTGACCCTCACCCGTCCCCTAATCCTAACCCGTACGCTGACACTAACCCGCGCCCTCACACGTACGCTCCCCCTAGAGCGTTGTCGTACCCTCACCTGGACCCTAAACCGTCCCCGTCCCCTAACCCTAACCCTAGCCCGAACCCTAACCCTAACCCTTCCCCGAAGCCTGACCCTCACCCGTCCCCAATCCTAACCCGTACGCTGACACTAACCCGCGCCCTCACACGTACGCTCCCCCTAAAGCGTTGTCGTACCCTCACCTGGACCCTAAACCGTCCCCGTCCCCTAACCCTAACCCTAACCCTAACCCTAACCCTAACCCTTCCCCGAAGCCTGACCCTCACCCGTCCCCAATCCTAACCCGTACGCTGACACTAACCCGCGCCCTCACACGTACGCTCCCCCTGAAGCGTTGTCGTACCCTCACCTGGACCCTAAACCATCCCCGTCCCCTAACCCTAACCCTAGCCCGAACCCTAACCCTAACCCTTCCCCGAAGCCTGACCCTCATCCGTCCCCTAATCCTAACCCGTACGCTGACACTAACCCGCGCCCTCACACGTATGCTCCCCCTAAAGCGTTGTCGTACCCTCACCTGGACCCTAAACCGTCCCCGTCCCCTAACCCTAACCCTAGCCCGAACCCTAACCCTAACCCTTCACCGAAGCCTGACCCTCACCCGTCCCCTAATCCTAACCCGTACGCTGACACTAACCCGCGCCCTCACACGTACGCTCCCCGTAAAGCGTTGTCGTACCCTCACCTGTACCCTAAACCGTCCCCGTCCCCTAACCCTAACCCTAGCCCGAACCCTAACCCTAACACTTCCCCGAAGCCTGACCCTCACCCGTCCCCTAATCCTAACCCGTACGCTGACACTAACCCGCGCCCTCACACGTACGCTCCCCCTAAAGCGTTGTCGTACCCTCACCTGGACCCTAAACCGTCCCCGTCCCCTAACCGTAACCCTAGCCCGTACCCTAACCCTAACCCTTCCCCGAAGCCTGACCCTCACCCGTCCCCTAATCCTAACCCGTACGCTGACACTAACCCGCGCCCTCACACGTACGCTCCCCCTAAAGCGTTGTCGTACCCTCACCTGGACCCTAAACCGTCCCCGTACCCTAACCCTATCCCTAGCCCGAACCCTAACCCTAACCCTTCCCCGAAGCCTGACCCTCACCCGTCCCCTAATCCTAACCCGTACGATGACACTAACCCGCGCCCTCACACGTACGCTCCCCCTGAAGCTTTGTCGTACCCTCACCTGGACCCTAAACCGTGCCCGTCCCCTAACCCTAACCCTAGCCCGAACCCTAACCCTAACCCTTCCCCGAAGCCTGACCCTCACCCGTCCCCTAATCCTAACCCGTACGCTGACACTAACCCGCGCCCTCACACGTACGCTCCCCCTAAAGCGTTGTCGTACCCTCACCTGGACCCTAAACCGTCCCCGTCCCCTAACCCTAACCCTAGCCCGAACCCTAACCCTAACCCTTCCCCGAAGCCTGACCCTCACCCGTCCCCTAATCCTAACCCGTACGTTGACACTAAACCGCGCCCTCACACGTACGCTCCCCCTAAAGCGTTGTCGTACCCTCACCTGGACCCTAAACCGTCCCCGTCCCCTAACCCTAACCCTAGCCCGAACCCTAACCCTAACCCTTCCCCGAAGCCTGACCCTCACCCGTCCCCTAATCCTAACCCGTACGCTGACACTAACCCGCGCCCTCACACGTACGCTCCCCCTAAAGCGTTGTCGTACCCTCACCTGGACCCTAAACCGTCCCCGTCCCCTAACCCTAACCCTAGCCCGAACCCTAACCCTAACCCTTCCCCGAAGCCTGACACTCACCCTTCCACTAATCCTAACCCGTACACAGACACTAACCCGCGCCCTCACACGTAGGCTCCCCCTAAAGCGTTGTCGTACCCTCACCTGGACCCTAAACCGTCCCCGTCCCCTAACCCTAACCTTAGCCCGAACCCTAACCCTAACACTTCCGCGAAGCCTGACCCTCACCCTTCCCCTAATCCTAACCCGTACGCTGACACTAACCCGCGCCCTCACACGTACGCTCCCCCTAGAGCGTTTTCGTACCCTCACCTGGACCCTAAACCGTCCCCGTACCCTAACCCTAACCCTAGCCCGAACCTTAACCCTAACCCTTCCCCGAAGCCTGACCCTCACCCGTCCCCTAATCCTAACCCGTACGCTGACACTAACCCGCGCCCTCACACGTACGCTCCCCCTAAAGCGTTGTCGTACCCTCACCTGGACCCTAAACCGTCCCCGTCCCCTAACCCTAACCCTATCCCGAACCCTAACCCTAACCCTTCCCCGAAGCCTGACCCTCACCCGTCCCCTAATCCTAACCCGTACGCTGACACTAACCCGCGCCCTCACACGTATGCTCCCCCTAAAGCGTTGTCGTACCCTCACCTGGACCCTAAACCGTCCCCGTCCCCTAACCCTAACCCTAGCCCGAACCCTAACCCTAACCCTTCCCCGAAGCCTGACCCTCACCCGTCCCCTAATCCTAACCCGTACGCTGACACTAACCCGCGCCCTCACACGTACGCTCCCCCTAAAGCGTTGTCGTACCCTCACCTGGACCCTAAACCGTCCCCGTCCCCTAACCCTAACCCTAGCCCGAACCCTAACCCTAACCCTTCCCCGAAGCCTGACCCTCACCCGTCCCCTAATCCTAACCCGTACGCTGACACTAACCCGCGCCCTCACACGTACGCTCCCCCTAAAGCGTTGTCGTACCCTCACCTGGACGCTAAACCGTCCCCGTCCCCTAACCCTAACCCTAGCCCGAACCCTAACCCTAACCCTTCCCCGAAGCCTGACCCTCACCCGTCCCCTAATCCTAACCCGTACGCTGACACTAACCCGCGCCCTCACACGTACGCTCCCCCAAAGCGTTGTCGTACCCTCACCTGGACCCTAAACCGTCCCCGTCCCCTAACCCTAACCCTAGCCCGAACCCTAACCCTAACCCTTCCCCGAAGCCTGACCCTCACCCGTCCCATAATCCTAACCCGTACGCTGACACTAACCCGCGCCCTCACACGTACGCTCCCCCTAAAGCGTTGTCGTACCCTCACCTGGACCCTAAACCGTCCCCGTCCCCTAACCCTAACCCTAGCCCGACCCTAACCCTAACCTTTCCCCGAAGCCTGACCCTCACCCGTCCCCTAATCCTAACCCGTACGCTGACACTAACCCGCGCCCTCACATGTACGCTCCCCCTAAAGCGTTGTCGTACCCTCACCTGGACCCTAAACCGTCCCCGTCCCCTAACCCTAACCCTAGCCCGAACCCTAACCCTAACACTTCCCCGAAGCCTGACCCTCACCCGTCCCCTAATCCTAACCCGTACGCTGACACTAACCCGCGCCCTCACACGTACGCTCCCCCTAAAGCGTTGTCGTACCCTCACCTGGACCCTAAACCGTCCCCGTCCCCGTCCCCTATCCCTAGCCCGAACCCTAACCCTTACCCTTCCCCGAAGCCTGACCCTCACCCGTCCCCTAATCCTAACCCGTACGCTGACACTAACCCGCGCCCTCACACGTACGCTCCCCCTAGAGCATTGTCGTACCCTCACCTGGACCCTAAACTGTCCCCGTCCCCTAACCCTAACCCTAGCCCGAACCTTAACCCTAACCCTTCCCCGAAGCCTGACCCTCACCCGTCCCCTAATCCTAACCCGTACGCTGACACTAACCCGCGCCCTCATACGTACGCTCCCCCTAAAGCGTTGTCGTACCCTCACCTGGACCCTAAACCGTCCCCGTCCCCTAACCCTAACCCTAGCCCGAACCCTAACCCTAACCCTTCCCTGAAGCCTGACCCTCACCCGTCCCCTAATCCTAACCCGTACGCTGACACTAACCCGCGCCCTCACACGTACGCTCCCCCTACAACGTTGTCGTACCCTCACCTGGACCCTAAACCGTCCCCGTTTCCTAACCCTAACCCTAGCCCGAACCCTAACCCTAACCCTTCCCCGAAGCCTGACCCTCAGCCGTCCCCTAATCCTAACCCGTACGCTGACACTAAGCCGCGCCCTCACACGTACGCTCCCCCTAAAGCGTTGTCGTACCCTCACCTGGACCCTAAACCGTCCCCGTCCCCTAACCCTAACCCTAGCCCGAACCCTAACCCTAACCCTTCCCCGAAGCCTGACCCTCACCCGTCCCCTAATCCTAACCCGTACGCTGACACTAACCCGCGCCCTCACACGTACGCTCCCCCTAAAGTGTTGTCGTACCCTCACCTGGACCCTAAACCGTCCCTGTCCCCTAACCCTAACCCTAGCCCGAAACCTAACCCTAACCCTTCCCCGAAGCCTGACCCTCACCCGTCCCCTAATCCTAACCCGTACGCTGACACTAACCCGCGCCCTCACACGTACGCTCCCCCTAAAGCGTTGTCGTACCCTCACCTGGACCCTAAACCGTCCCCGTCCCCTAACCCTAACCCTAGCCCGAACCCTAACCCTAACCCTTCCCCGAAGCCTGACCCTCACCCGTCCCCTAATCCTAACCCGTACGCTGACACTAACCCGCGCCCTCACACGTACGCTCCCCCTAAAGCGTTGTCGTACCCTCACCTGGACCCTAAACCGTCCCCGTCCCCTAACCCTAACCCTAGCCCGAACCCTAACCCTAACCCTTCCCCGAAGCCTGACCCTCACCCGTCCCCTAATCCTAACCCGTACGCTGACACTAACCCGCGCCCTCACACGTACGCTCCCCCAAAGCGTTGTCGTACCCTCACCTGGACCCTAAACCGTCCCCGTCCCCTAACCCTAACCCTAGCCCGAACCCTAACCCTAACCCTTCCCCGAAGCCTGACCCTCACCCGTCCCATAATCCTAACCCGTACGCTGACACTAACCCGCGCCCTCACACGTACGCTCCCCCTAAAGCGTTGTCGTACCCTCACCTGGACCCTAAACCGTCCCCGTCCCCTAACCCTAACCCTAGCCCGACCCTAACCCTAACCTTTCCCCGAAGCCTGACCCTCACCCGTCCCCTAATCCTAACCCGTACGCTGACACTAACCCGCGCCCTCACACGTACGCTCCCCCTAAAGCGTTGTCGTACCCTCACCTGGACCCTAAACCGTCCCCGTCCCCTAACCCTAACCCTAGCCCGAACCCTAACCCTAACACTTCCCCGAAGCCTGACCCTCACCCGTCCCCTAATCCTAACCCGTACGCTGACACTAACCCGCGCCCTCACACGTACGCTCCCCCTAAAGCGTTGTCGTACACTCACCTGGACCCTAAACCGTCCCCGTCCCCGTCCCCTATCCCTAGCCCGAACCCTAACCCTTACTCTTCCCCGAAGCCTGACCCTCACCCGTCCCCTAATCCTAACCTGTACGCTGACACTAACCCGCGCCCTCACACGTACGCTCCCCCTAGAGCATTGTCGTACCCTCACCTGGACCCTAAACCGTCCCCGTCCCCTAACCCTAACCCTAGCCCGAACCCTAACCCTAACCCTTCCCCGAAGCCTGACCCTCACCCGTCCCCTAATCCTAACCCGTACGCTGACACTAACCCGCGCCCTCACACGTACGCTCCCCCTAAAGCGTTGTCGTACCCTCACCTGGACCCTAAACCGTCCCCGTCCCCTAACCCTAACCCTAGCCCGAACCCTAACCCTAACCCTTCCCCGAAGCCTGACCCTCACCCGTCCCCAATCCTAACCCGTACGCTGACACTAACCCGCGCCCTCACACGTACGCTCCCCCTAAAGCTTTGTCGTACCCTCACCTGGACCCTATATCGTCCCCGTCCCCTAACCCTAACCCTAGCCTGAACCCTAACCCTAACCCTTCCCCGAAGCCTGACCCTCACCCGTCCCCTAATCCTAACCCGTACGCTGACACTAACCCGCGCCCTCACACGTACGCTCCCCCTAAAGCGTTGTCGTACCCTCACCTGGACCCTAAACCGTCCCCGTCCCCTAACCCTAACCCTATCCCGAACCCTAACCCTAACCCTTCCCCGAAGCCTGACCCTCACCCGTCCCCTAATCCTAACCCGTACGCTGACACTAACCCGCGCCCTCACACGTATGCTCCCCCTAAAGCGTTGTCGTACCCTCACCTGGACCCTAAACCGTCCCCGTCCCCTAACCCTAACCCTAGCCCGAACCCTAACCCTAACCCTTCCCCGAAGCCTGACCCTCACCCGTCCCCTAATCCTAACCCGTACGCTGACACTAACCCGCGCCCTCACACGTACGCTCCCCCTAAAGCGTTGTCGTACCCTCACCTGGACCCTAAACCGTCCCCGTCCCCTAACCCTAACCCTAGCCCGAACCCTAACCCTAACCCTTCCCCGAAGCCTGACCCTCACCCGTCCCCTAATCCTAACCCGTACGCTGACACTAACCCGCGCCCTCACACGTACGCTCCCCCTAAAGCGTTGTCGTACCCTCACCTGGACCCTAAACCGTCCCCGTCCCCTAACCCTAACCCTAGCCCGAACCCTAACCCTAACACTTCACCGAAGCCTGACCCTCACCCGTCCCCTAATCCTAACCCGTACGCTGACACTAACCAGCGCCCTCACACGTACGCTCCCCCTAAAGCGTTGTCGTACCCTCACCTGTACCCTAAACCGTCCCCGTCCCCTAACCCTAACCCTAGCCCGAACCCTAACCCTAACACTTCCCCGAAGCCTGACCCTCACCAGTCCCCTAATCCTAACCCGTACGCTGACACTAACCCGCACCCTCACACGTACGCTCCCCCTAAAGCGTTGTCGTACCCTCACCTGGACCCTAAACCGTCCCCGTCCCCTAACCCTAACCCTAGCCCGTACCCTAACCCTAACCCTTCCCCGAAGCCTGACCCTCACCCGTCCCCTAATCCTAACCCGTACGCTGACACTAACCCGCGCCCTCACACGTACGCTCCCCCTAAAGCGTTGTCGTACCCTCACCTGGACCCTAAACCGTCCCCGTCCCCTAACCCTATCCCTAGCCCGAACCCTAACCCTAACCCTTCCCCGAAGCCTGACCCTCACCCGTCCCCTAATCCTAACCCGTACGCTGACACTAACCCGCGCCCTCACACGTACGCTCCCCCTAAAGCGTTGTCGTACCCTCACCTGGACCCTAAACCGTGCCCGTCCCCTAACCCTAACCCTAGCCCGAACCCTAACCCTAACCCTTCCCCGAAGCCTGACCCTCACCCGTCCCCTAATCCTAACCCGTACGCTGACACTAACCCGCGCCCTCACACGTACGCTCCCCCTAAAGCGTTGTCGTACCCTCACCTGGACCCTAAACCGTCCCCGTCCCCTAACCCTAACCCTAGCCCGAACCCTAACCCTAACACTTCCCCGAAGCCTGACCCTCACCCGTCCCCTAATCCTAAACCGTACGCTGACACTAACCCGCGCCCTCACACGTACGCTCCCCCTAAAGCGTTGTCGTACCCTCACCTGGACCCTAAACCGTCCCCGTCCCCTAACCCTAACCCTAGACCGAACCCTAACCCTAACCCTTCCCCGAAGCCTGACCCTCACCCGTCCCCTAATCCTAACCCGTACGCTGACACTAACCCGCGCCCTCACACGTACGCTCCCCCTGAAGTGTTGTCATACCCTCACCTGGACCCTAAACCGTCCCCGTCCCCTAACCCTAACCCTAGCCCGAACCCTAACCCTAACCCTTCACCGAAGCCTGACCCTCACCCGTCCCCTAATCCTAACCCGTACGCTGACACTAACCCGCGCCCTCACACGTACGCTCCCCCTAAAGCGTTGTCGTACCCTCACCTGTACCCTAAACCGTCCCCGTCCCCTAACCCTAACCCTAGCCCGAACCCTAACCCTAACACTTCCCCGAAGCCTGACCCTCACCCGTCCCCTAATCCTAAACCGTACGCTGACACTAACCCGCGCCCTCACACGTACGCTCCCCCTAAAGCGTTGTCGTACCCTCACCTGGACCCTAAACCGTCCCCGTCCCCTAACCCTAACCCTAGCCCGTACCCTAACCCTAACCCTTCCCCGAAGCCTGACCCTCACCCGTCCCCTAATCCTAACCCGTACGCTGACACTAACCCGCGCCCTCACACGTACGCTCCCCCTAAAGCGTTGTCGTACCCTCACCTGGACCCTAAACCGTCCCCGTCCCCTAACCCTATCCCTAGCCCGAACCCTAACCCTAACCCTTCCCCGAAGCCTGACCCTCACCCGTCCCCTAATCCTAACCCGTACGCTGACACTAACCCGCGCCCTCACACGTACGCTCCCCCTAAAGCGTTGTCGTACCCTCACCTGGACCCTAAACCGTCCCCGTCCCCTAACCCTAACCCTAGCCCGAACCCTAACCCTAACCCTTCCCCGAAGCCTGACCCTCACCCGTCCCCTAATCCTAACCCGTACGCTGACACTAACCCGCGCCCTCACACGTACGCTCCCCCTAAAGCGTTGTCGTACCCTCACCTGGACCCTAAACCGTCCCCGTCCCCTAACCCTAACCCTAGCCGAACCCTAACCCTAACACTTCCCCGAAGCCTGACCCTCACCCGTCCCCTAATCCTAACCCGTACGCTGACACTAACCCGCGCCCTCACACGTACGCTCCCCCTAAAGCGTTGTCGTACCCTCACCTGGACCCTAAACCGTCCCCGTCCCCTAACCCTAACCCTAGACCGAACCCTAACCCTAACCCTTCCCCGAAGCCTGACCCTCACCCGTCCCCTAATCCTAACCCGTACGCTGACACTAACCCGCGCCCTCACACGTACGCTCCCCCTGAAGCGTTGTCGTACCCTCACCTGGACCCTAAACCGTCCCCGTCCCCTAACCCTAACCCTAGCCCGAACCCTAACCCTAACCCTTCCCCGAAGCCTGACCCTCACCCGTCCCCTAATCCTAACCCGTACGCTGACACTAACCCGCGCCCTCACACGTACGCTCCCCCTGAAGCGTTGTCGTACCCTCACCTGGACCCTAAACCATCCCCGTCCCCTAACCCTAACCCTAGCCCGAACCCTAACCCTAACCCTTCCCCGAAGCCTGACCCTCACCCGTCCCCTAATCCTAACCCGTACGCTGACACTAACCCGCGCCCTCACACGTATGCTCCCCCTAAAGCGTTGTCGTACCCTCACCTGGACCCTAAACCGTCCCCGTCCCCTAACCCTAACCCTAGCCCGAACCCTAACCCTAACCCTTCCCCGAAGCCTGACCCTCACCCGTCCCCTAATCCTAACCTGTACGTTGACACTAAACCGCGCCCTCACACGTACGCTCCCCCTAAAGCGTTGTCGTACCCTCACATGGACCCTAAACCGTCCCCGTCCCCTAACCCTAACCCTAGCCCGAAACCTAACCCTAACCCTTCCCCGAAGCCTGACCCTCACCCGTCCCCTAATCCTAACCCGTACGCTGACACTAACCCGCGCCCTCACACGTACGCTCCCCCTAAAGCGTTGTCGTACCCTCACCTGGACCCTAAACCTTCCCCGTCCCCTAACCCTAACCCTAGCCCGAACCCTAACCCTAACCCTTCCCCGAAGCCTGACCCTCACCCGTCCCCTAATCCTAACCCGTACGCTGACACTAACCCGCGCCCTCACACTTACGCTCCCCCTAAAGCGTTGTCGTACCCTCACTTGGACCCTAAACCGTCCCCGTCCCCTAACCCTAACCCTAGACCGAACCCTAACCCTAACCCTTCCCCGAAGCCTGACCCTCACCCGTCCCCTAATCCTAACCCGTACGCTGACACTAACCCGCGCCCTCACACGTACGCTCCCCCTAAAGCGTTGTCGTACCCTCACCTGGACCCTAAACCGTCCCCGTCCCCTAACCCTATCTCTAGCCCGAACCCTAACCCTAACCCTTCCCCGAAGCCTGACCCTCACCCGTCCCCTAATCCTAACCCGTACGCTGACACTAACCCGCGCCCTCACACGTACGCTCCCCCTAAAGCGTTGTCGTACCCTCACCTGGACCCTAAACCGTGCCCGTCCCCTAACCCTAACCCTAGCCCGAACCCTAACCCTAACCCTTCCCCGAAGCCTGACCCTCACCCGTCCCCTAATCCTAACCCGTACGCTGACACTAACCCGCGCCCTCACACGTACGCTCCCCCTAAAGCGTTGTCGTACCCTCACCTGGACCCTAAACCGTCCCCGTCCCCTAACCCTAACCCTAGCCCGAACCCTAACCCTAACCCTTCCCCGAAGCCTGACCCTCACCCGTCCCCTAATCCTAACACGTACGCTGACACTAACCCGCGCCCTCACACGTACGCTCCCCCTAAAGCGTTGTCGTACCCTCATCTGGACCCTAAACCGTCCCCGTCCCCTAACCCTAACCCTAGACCGAACCCTAACCCTAACCCTTCCCCGAAGCCTGACCCTCACCCGTCCCCTAATCCTAACCCGTACGCTGACACTAACCCGCGCCCTCACACGTATGCTCCCCCTAAAGCGTTGTCGTACCCTCACCTGGACCCTAAACCGTCCCCGTCCCCTAACCCTAACCCTAGCCCGAACCCTAACCCTAACCCTTCCCCGAAGCCTGACCCTCACCCGTCCCCTAATCCTAACCCGTACGCTGACACTAACCCGCGCCCTCACACGTACGCTCCCCGTAAAGCGTTGTCGTACCCTCACCTGTACCCTAAACCGTCCCCGTCCCCTAACCCTAACCCTAGCCCGAACCCTAACCCTAACACTTCCCCGAAGCCTGACCCTCACCCGTCCCCTAATCCTAACCCGTACGCTGACACTAACCCGCGCCCTCACACGTACGCTCCCCCTAAAGCGTTGTCGTACCCTCACCTGGACCCTAAACCGTCCCCGTCCCCTAACCGTAACCCTAGCCCGTACCCTAACCCTAACCCTTCCCCGAAGCCTGACCCTCACCCGTCCCCTAATCCTAACCCGTACGCTGACACTAACCCGCGCCCTCACACGTACGCTCCCCCTAAAGCGTTGTCGTACCCTCACCTGGACCCTAAACCGTCCCCGTACCCTAACCCTATCCCTAGCCCGAACCCTAACCCTAACCCTTCCCCGAAGCCTGACCCTCACCCGTCCCCTAATCCTAACCCGTACGATGACACTAACCCGCGCCCTCACACGTACGCTCCCCCTGAAGCTTTGTCGTACCCTCACCTGGACCCTAAACCGTGCCCGTCCCCTAACCCTAACCCTAGCCCGAACCCGAACCCTAACCCTTCCCCGAAGCCTGACCCTCACCCGTCCCCTAATCCTAACCCGTACGCTGACACTAACCCGCGCCCTCACACGTACGCTCCCCCTAAAGCGTTGTCGTACCCTCACCTGGACCCTAAACCGTCCCCGTCACCTAACCCTAACCCTAGCCCGAACCCTAACCCTAACCCTTCCCCGAAGCCTGACCCTCACCCGTCCCCTAATCCTAACCCGTACGTTGACACTAAACCGCGCCCTCACACGTACGCTCCCCCTAAAGCGTTGTCGTACCCTCACCTGGACCCTAAACCGTCCCCGTCCCCTAACCCTAACCCTAGCCCGAACCCTAACCCTAACCCTTCCCCGAAGCCTGACCCTCACCCGTCCCCTAATCCTAACCCGTACGCTGACACTAACCCGCGCCCTCACACGTACGCTCCCCCTAAAGCGTTGTCGTACCCTCACCTGGACCCTAAACCGTCCCCGTCCCCTAACCCTAACCCTAGCCCGAACCCTAACCCTAACCCTTCCCCGAAGCCTGACACTCACCCTTCCACTAATCCTAACCCGTACACAGACACTAACCCGCGCCCTCACACGTAGGCTCCCCCTAAAGCGTTGTCGTACCCTCACCTGGACCCTAAACCGTCCCCGTCCCCTAACCCTAACCTTAGCCCGAACCCTAACCCTAACACTTCCGCGAAGCCTGACCCTCACCCTTCCCCTAATCCTAACCCGTACGCTGACACTAACCCGCGCCCTCACACGTACGCTCCCCCTAGAGCGTTGTCGTACCCTCACCTGGACCCTAAACCGTCCCCGTACCCTAACCCTAACCCTAGCCCGAACCTTAACCCTAACCCTTCCCCGAAGCCTGACCCTCACCCGTCCCCTAATCCTAACCCGTACGCTGACACTAACCCGCGCCCTCACACGTACGCTCCCCCTAAAGCGTTGTCATACCCTCACCTGGACCCTAAACCGTCCCCGTCCCCGTCCCCTAACCCTAGCCCGAACCCTAACCCTAACCCTTCCCCGAAGCCTGACCCTCACCCGTCCCCTAATCCTATCCCGTACGCTGACACTAACCCGCGCCCTCACACGTACGCTCCCCCTACAACGTTGTCGTACCCTCACCTGGACCCTAAACCGTCCCCGTCCCCTAACCCTAACCCTAGCCCGAACCCTAACCCTAACCCTTCCCCGAAGCCTGACCCTCACCCGTCCCCTAATCCTAACCCGTACGCTGACACTAACCCGCGCCCTCACACGTACGCTCCCCCTAGAGCGTTGTCGTACCCTCACCTGGACCCTAAACCGTCCCCGTCCCCTAACCCTAACCCTAGCCCGAACCTTAACCCTAACCCTTCCCCGAAGCCTGACCCTCACCCGTCCCCTAATCCTAACCTGTACGCTGACACTAACCCGCGCCCTCACACGTACGCTCCCCCTAAAGCGTTGTCGTACCCTCACCTGGACCCTAAACCGTCCCCGTCCCCTAACCCTAACCCTAGCCCGAACCCTAACCCTAACCCTTCCCCGAAGCCTGACACTCACCCTTCCCCTAATCCTAACCCGTACACAGACACTAACGCGCGCCCTCACACGTACGCTCCCCCTAAAGCGTTGTCGTACCCTCACCTGGACCCTAAACCGTCCCCGTCCCCTAACCCTAACCTTAGCCCGAACCCTAACCCTAACACTTCCGCGAAGCCTCACCCTCACCCTTCCCCTAATCCTAACCCGTACGCTGACACTAACCCGCGCCCTCCCACGTACGCTCCCCCTAGAGCGTTGTCGTACCCTCACCTGGACCCTAAACCGTCCCCGTCCCCTAACCCTAACCCTAGCCCGAACCTTAACCCTAACCCTTCCCCGAAGCCTGACCCTCACCCGTCCCCTAATCCTAACCCGTACGCTGACACTAACCCGCGCCCTCACACGTACGCTCCCCCTAAAGCGTTGTCGTACCCTCACCTGGACCCTAAACCGTCCCCGTCCCCTAACCCTAACCCTAGCCCGAACCCTAACCCTAACCCTTCCCCGAAGCCTGACCCTCACCCGTCCCCTAATCCTATCCCGTACGCTGACACTAACCCGCGCCCTCACACGTACGCTCCCCCTACAACGTTGTCGTACTCTCACCTGGACCCTAAACCGTCCCCGTTTCCTAACCCTAACCCTAGCCCGAACCCTAACCCTAACCCTTCCCCGAAGCCTGACCCTCACCCGTCCCCTAATCCTAACCCGTACGCTGACACTAACCCGCGCCCTCACACGTACGCTCCCCCTAAAGCGTTGTCGTACCCTCACCTGGACCCTACACCGTCCCCGTCCCCTAACCCTAGCCCGAACCCTAACCCTAACCCTTCCCCGAAGCCTGACCCTCACCCGTCCCCTAATCCTAACCCGTACGCTGACACTAACCCGCGCCCTCACACGTACGCTCCCCCTAGAGCGTTGTCGTACCCTCACCTGGACCCTAAACCGTCCCCGTCCCCTAACCCTAACCCTAGCCCGAACCCTAACCCTAACCCTTCCCCGAAGCCTGACCCTCACCCGTCCCCAATCCTAACCCGTACGCTGACACTAACCCGCGCCCTCACACGTACGCTCCCCCTAAAGCGTTGTCGTACCCTCACCTGGACCCTAAACCGTCCCCGTCCCCTAACCCTAACCCTAACCCTAACCCTAACCCTAACCCTTCCCCGAAGCCTGACCCTCACCCGTCCCCAATCCTAACCCGTACGCTGACACTAACCCGCGCCCTCACACGTACGCTCCCCCTGAAGCGTTGTCGTACCCTCACCTGGACCCTAAACCATCCCCGTCCCCTAACCCTAACCCTAGCCCGAACCCTAACCCTAACCCTTCCCCGAAGCCTGACCCTCACCCGTCCCCTAATCCTAACCCGTACGCTGACACTAACCCGCGCCCTCACACGTATGCTCCCCCTAAAGCGTTGTCGTACCCTCACCTGGACCCTAAACCGTCCCCGTCCCCTAACCCTAACCCTAGCCCGAACCCTAACCCTAACCCTTCACCGAAGCCTGACCCTCACCCGTCCCCTAATCCTAACCCGTACGCTGACACTAACCCGCGCCCTCACACGTACGCTCCCCGTAAAGCGTTGTCGTACCCTCACCTGTACCCTAAACCGTCCCCGTCCCCTAACCCTAACCCTAGCCCGAACCCTAACCCTAACACTTCCCCGAAGCCTGACCCTCACCCGTCCCCTAATCCTAACCCGTACGCTGACACTAACCCGCGCCCTCACACGTACGCTCCCCCTAAAGCGTTGTCGTACCCTCACCTGGACCCTAAACCGTCCCCGTCCCCTAACCGTAACCCTAGCCCGTAGCCTAACCCTAACCCTTCCCCGAAGCCTGACCCTCACCCGTCCCCTAATCCTAACCCGTACGCTGACACTAACCCGCGCCCTCACACGTACGCTCCCCCTAAAGCGTTGTCGTACCCTCACCTGGACCCTAAACCGTCCCCGTACCCTAACCCTATCCCTAGCCCGAACCCTAACCCTAACCCTTCCCCGAAGCCTGACCCTCACCCGTCCCCTAATCCTAACCCGTACGATGACACTAACCCGCGCCCTCACACGTACGCTCCCCCTGAAGCTTTGTCGTACCCTCACCTGGACCCTAAACCGTGCCCGTCCCCTAACCCTAACCCTAGCCCGAACCCTAACCCTAACCCTTCCCCGAAGCCTGACCCTCACCCGTCCCCTAATCCTAACCCGTACGCTGACACTAACCCGCGCCCTCACACGTACGCTCCCCCTAAAGCGTTGTCGTACCCTCACCTGGACCCTAAACCGTCCCCGTCCCCTAACCCTAACCCTAGCCCGAACCCTAACCCTAACCCTTCCCCGAAGCCTGACCCTCACCCGTCCCCTAATCCTAACCCATACGTTGACACTAAACCGCGCCCTCACACGTACGCTCCCCCTAAAGCGTTGTCGTACCCTCACCTGGACCCTAAACCGTCCCCGTCCCCTAACCCTAACCCTAGCCCGAACCCTAACCCTAACCCTTCCCCGAAGCCTGACCCTCACCCGTCCCCTAATCCTAACCCGTACGCTGACACTAACCCGCGCCCTCACACGTACGCTCCCCCTAAAGCGTTGTCGTACCCTCACCTGGACCCTAAACCGTCCCCGTCCCCTAACCCTAACCCTAGCCCGAACCCTAACCCTAACCCTTCCCCGAAGCCTGACACTCACCCTTCCACTAATCCTAACCCGTACACAGACACTAACCCGCGCCCTCACACGTAGGCTCCCCCTAAAGCGTTGTCGTACCCTCACCTGGACCCTAAACCGTCCCCGTCCCCTAACCCTAACCTTAGCCCGAACCCTAACCCTAACACTTCCGCGAAGCCTGACCCTCACCCTTCCCCTAATCCTAACCCGTACGCTGACACTAACCCGCGCCCTCACACGTACGCTCCCCCTAGAGCGTTGTCGTACCCTCACCTGGACCCTAAACCGTCCCCGTACCCTAACCCTAACCCTAGCCCGAACCTTAACCCTAACCCTTCCCCGAAGCCTGACCCTCACCCGTCCCCTAATCCTAACCCGTACGCTGACACTAACCCGCGCCCTCACACGTACGCTCCCCCTAAAGCGTTGTCGTACCCTCACCTGGACCCTAAACCGTCCCCGTCCCCGTCCCCTAACCCTAGCCCGAACCCTAACCCTAACCCTTCCCCGAAGCCTGACCCTCACCCGTCCCCTAATCCTATCCCGTACGCTGACACTAACCCGCGCCCTCACACGTACGCTCCCCCTACAACGTTGTCGTACCCTCACCTGGACCCTAAACCGTCCCCGTTTCCTAACCCTAACCCTAGCCCGAACCCTAACCCTAACCCTTCCCCGAAGCCTGACCCTCACCCGTCCCCTAATCCTAACCCGTACGCTGACACTAACCCGCGCCCTCACACGTACGCTCCCCCTAAAGCGTTGTCGTACCCTCACCTGGACCCTAAACCGTCCCCGTCCCCTAACCCTAACCCTAGCCCGAACCCTAACCCTAACCCTTCCCCGAAGCCTGACCCTCACCCGTCCCCTAATCCTAACCCGTACGCTGACACTAACCCGCGCCCTCACACGTACGCTCCCCCTAGAGCGTTGTCGTACCCTCACCTGGACCCTAAACCGTCCCCGTCCCCTAACCCTAACCCTAGCCCGAACCTTAACCCTAACCCTTCCCCGAAGCCTGACCCTCACCCGTCCCCTAATCCTAACCCGTACGATGACACTAACCCGCGCCCTCACACGTACGCTCCCCCTAGAGCGTTGTCGTACCCTCACCTGGACCCTAAACCGTCCCCGTCCCCTAACCCTAACCCTAGCCCGAACCCTAACCCTAACCCTTCCCCGAAGCCTGACCCTCACCCGTCCCCTAATCCTAACCCGTACGCTGACACTAACCCGCGCCCTCACACGTACGCTCCCCCTACAACGTTGTCGTACCCTCACCTGGACCCTAAACCGTCCCCGTTTCCTAACCCTAACCCTAGCCCGAACCCTAACCCTAACCCTTCCCCGAAGCCTGACCCTCACCCGTCCCCTAATCCTAACCCGTACGCTGACACTAACCCGCGCCCTCACACGTACGCTCCCCCTAAAGCGTTGTCGTACCCTCACCTGGACCCTAAATCGTCCCCGTCCCCTAACCCTAACCCTAGCCCGAACCCTAACCCTAACACTTCCCCGAAGCCTGACACTCACCCGTCCCCTAATCCTAACCCGTACGCTGACACTAAGCCACGCCCTCACACGTACGCTCCCCCTAAAGCGTTGTCGTACCCTCACCTGGACCCTAAACCGTCCCCGTCCCCTAACCCTAACCCTAGCCCGAACCCTAACCCTAACCCTTCCCCGAAGCCTGACACTCACCCTTCCCCTAATCCTAACCCGTACACAGACACTAACGCGCGCCCTCACACGTACGCTCCCCCTAAAGCGTTGTCGTACCCTCACCTGGACCCTAAACCGTCCCCGTCCCCTAACCCTAACCTTAGCCCGAACCCTAACCCTAACACTTCCGCGAAGCCTCACCCTCACCCTTCCCCTAATCCTAACCCGTACGCTGACACTAACCTGCGCCCTCCCACGTACGCTCCCCCTAGAGCGTTGTCGTACCCTCACCTGGACCCTAAACCGTCCCCGTCCCCTAACCCTAACCCTAGCCCGAACCTTAACCCTAACCCTTCCCCGAAGCCTGACCCTCACCCGTCCCCTAATCCTAACCCGTACGCTGACACTAACCCGCGCCCTCACACGTACGCTCCCCCTAAAGCGTTGTCGTACCCTCACCTGGACCCTAAACCGTCCCCGTCCCCTAACCCTAACCCTAGCCCGAACCCTAACCCTAACCCTTCCCCGAAGCCTGACCCTCACCCGTCCCCTAATCCTATCCCGTACGCTGACACTAACCCGCGCCCTCACACGTACGCTCCCCCTACAACGTTGTCGTACTCTCACCTGGACCCTAAACCGTCCCCGTTTCCTAACCCTAACCCTAGCCCGAACCCTAACCCTAACCCTTCCCCGAAGCCTGACCCTCACCCGTCCCCTAATCCTAACCCGTACGCTGACACTAACCCGCGCCCTCACACGTACGCTCCCCCTAAAGCGTTGTCGTACCCTCACCTGGACCCTACACCGTCCCCGTCCCCTAACCCTAGCCCGAACCCTAACCCTAACCCTTCCCCGAAGCCTGACCCTCACCCGTCCCCTAATCCTAACCCGTACGCTGACACTAACCCGCGCCCTCACACGTACGCTCCCCCTAAAGCGTTGTCGTACCCTCACCTGGACCCTAAACCGTCCCCGTCCCCTAACCCTAACCCTAGCCCGAACCCTAACCCTAACACTTCCCCGAAGCCTGACCCTCACCCGTCCCATAATCCTAACCCGTACGCTGACACTAACCCGCGCCCTCACACGTACGCTCCCCCTAAAGCGTTGTCGTACCCTCACCTGGACGCTAAACCGTCCCCGTCCCCTAACCCTAACCCTAGCCCGAACCCTAACCCTAACCCTTCCCCGAAGCCTGACCCTCACCCGTCCCCTAATCCTAACCCGTACGCTGACACTAACCCGCCCCCTCGCACGTACGCTCCCCCTACAACGTTGTCGTACCCTCACCTGGACCCTAAACCGTCCCCGTTTCCTAACCCTAACCCTAGCCCGAACCCTAACCCTAACCCTTCCCCGAAGCCTGACCCTCACACGTCCCCTAATCCTAACCCGTACGCTGACACTAACCCGCGCCCTCACACGTACGCTCCCCCTAAAGCGTTGTCGTACCCTCACCTGGACCCTAAACCGTCCCCGTCCCCTAACCCTAACCCTAGCCCGTACCCTAACCCTAAACCTTCCCCGAAGCCTGACCCTCACCCGTCCCCTAATCCTAACCCGTACGCTGACACTAACCCGCGCCCTCACACGTACGCTCCCCCTAAAGCGTTGTCGTACCCTCACCTGGACCCTAAACCGTCCCCGTCCCCTAACCCTAACCCTAGCCCGAACCCTAACCCTAACCCTTCCCCGAAGCCTGACCCTCACCCGTCCCCTAATCCTAACCCGTACGCTGACACTAACCCGCGCCCTCACACGTACGCTCCCCCTAAAGCGTTGTCGTACCCTCACCTGGACCCTAAACCGTCCCCGTCCCCTAACCCTAACCCTAGCCCGAACCCTAACCCTAACCCTTCCCCGAAGCCTGACACTCACCCGTCCCCTAATCCTAACCCGTACGCTGACACTAACCCGCGCCCTCACACGTACGCTCCCCCTAAAGCGTTGTCGTACCCTCACCTGGACCCTAAACCGTCCCCGTTTCCTAACCCTAACCCTAGCCCGAACCCTAACCCTAACACTTCCCCGAAGCCTGACCCTCACCCGTCCCCTAATCCTAACCCGTACGCTGACACTAACTCGCGCCCTCACACGTACGCTCCCCCTAAAGCGTTGTCGTACCCTCACCTGGACCCTAAACCGTCCCCGTCCCCTAACCCTAACCCTAGCCCGAACCCTAACCCTAACCCTTCCCCGAAACCTGACCCTCACCCGTCCCATTAATCCTAACCCGTACGCTGACACTAACCCGCGCCCTCACACGTACGCTCCCCCTAAAGCGTTGTCGTACCCTCACCTGGACCCTAAACCGTCCCCGTCCCCTAACCCTAACCCTAGCCCGAACCCTAACCCTAACCCTTCCCCGAAGCCTGACACTCACCCGTCCCCTAATCCTAACCCGTACGCTGACACTAACCCGCGCCCTCACACGTACGCTCCCCCTAAAGCGTTGTCGTACCCTCACCTGGACCCTAAACCGTCCCCGTCCCCAAACCCTAACCCTAGCCCGAACCCTAACCCTAACACTTCCCCGAAGCCTGACCCTCACCCGTCCCCTAATCCTAACCCGTACGCTGACACTAACCCGCGCCCTCACACGTACGCTCCCCCTAAAGCGTTGTCGTACCCTCACCTGGACCCTAAACCTTCCCCGTCCCCTAACCCTAACACTAGACCGAACCCTAACCCTAACCCTTCCCCGAAGCCTGACCCTCACCCGTCCCCTAATCCTAACCCGTACGCTGACACTAACCCGCGCCCTCACACGTACGCTCCCCCTAAAGCGTTGTCGTACCCTCACCTGGACCCTAAACCGTCCCCGTCCCCTAACCCTAACCCTAGCCCGAACCCTAACCCTAACCCTTCCCCGAAGCCTGACCCTCACCCGTCCCCTAATCCTAACCCGTACGCTTACACTAACCCGCGCCCTCACACGTACGCTCCCCCTAAAGCGTTGTCGTACCCTCACCTGGACCCTAAACCGTCCCCTTCTCCTAACCCTAACCCTAGCCCGAACCCTAACCGTAACACTTCCCCGAAGCCTGACCCTCACCCGTCCCCTAATCCTAACCCGTACGCTGACACTAACCCGCGCCCTCACACGTACGCTCCCCCTAAAGCGTTGTCGTACCCTCACCTGGACCCTAAACCGTCCCCGTCCCCTAACACTAACCCTAGCCCGAACCCTAACCCTAACCCTTCCCCGAAGCCTGACCCTCACCCGTCCCCTAATCCTAACCCGTACGCTGACACTAACCCGCGCGCTCACACGTACGCTCCCCCTAAAGCGTTGTCGTACCCTCACCTGGACCCTAAACCTTCCCCGTCCCCTAACCCTAACCCTAGACCGAACCCTAACCCTAACACTTCCCCGAAGCCTGACCCTCACCCGTCCCCTAATCCTAACCCGTACGCTGACACTAACCCGCGCCCTCACACGTACGCTCCCCCTACAGCGTTGTCGTACCCTCACCTGGACCCTAAACCGTCCCCGTCCCCTAACCCTAACCCTAGCCCGAACCCTAACCCTAACCCTTCCCCGAAGCCTGACCCTCACCCGTCCCCTAATCCTAACCCGTAAGCTGACACTAACCCGCGCCCTCACACGTACGCTCCCCCTAAAGCGTTGTCGTACCCTCACCTGGACCCTAAACCGTCCCCGTCCCCTAACCCTAACCCTAGCCCGAACCCTAACCCTAACCCTTCCCCGAAGCCTGACCCTCACCCGTCCCCAATCCTAACCCGTACGCTGACACTAACCCGCGCCCTCACACGTACGCTCCCCCTAAAGCGTTGTCGTACCCTCACCTGGACCCTAAATCGTCCCCGTCCCCTAACCCTAACCCTAGCCCGAACCCTAACCCTAACCCTTCCCCGAAGCCTGACCCTCACCCGTCCCCTAATCCTAACCCGTACGCTGACACTAACCCGCGCCCTCACACGTACGCTCCCCCTAAAGCGTTGTCGTACCCTCACCTGGACCCTAAACCGTCCCCGTCCCCTAACCCTAACCCTAGCCCGAACCCTAACCCTAACACTTCCCCGAAGCCTGACCCTCACCCGTCCCCTAATCCTAACCCGTACGCTGACACTAACCCGCGCCCTCACACGTACGCTCCCCCTAAAGCGTTGTCGTACCCTCACCTGGACCGTAAACCGTCCCCGTCCCCTAACCCTAACCCTAGCCCGAACCCTAACCCTAGCCCTTCCCCGAAGCCTGACCCTCACCCGTCCCCTAATCCTAACCCGTACGCTGACACTAACCCGCGCCCTCACACGTACGCTCCCCCTAAAGCGTTGTCGTACCCTCACCTGGACCCTAAACCGTCCCCGTCCCCTAACCCTAACCCTAGCCCGAACCCTAACCCTAACCCTTCCCCGAAGCCTGACCCTCACCCGTCCCCTAATCCTAACCCGTACGCTGACGCTAAGCCGCGCCCTCACACGTACGCTCCCCCTAAAGCGTTGTCGTACCCTCACCTGGACCCTAAACCGTCCCCGTCCCCTAACCCTAACCCTAGCCTGAACCCTAACCCTAACCCTTCCCCGAAGCCTGACACTCACCCTTCCCCTAATCCTAACCCGTACGCTGACACTAACCCGCGCCCTCACACGTACGTTCCCCCTAAAGCGTTGTCGTACCCTCACCTGGACCCTAAACCGTCCCCGTCCCCTAACCCTAACCTTAGCCCGAACCCTAACCCTAACCCTTCCGCGAAGCCTGACCCTGACCCTTCCCCTAATCCTAACCCGTACGCTGACACTAACCCGCGCCCTCACACGTACGCTCCCCCTAGAGCGTTGTCGTACCCTCACCTGGACCCTAAACCGTCCCCGTCCCCTAACCCTAACCCTAGCCCGAACCTTAACCCTAACCCTTCCCCGAAGCCTGACCCTCACCCGTCCCCTAATCCTAACCCGTACGCTGACACTAACAGGCGCCCTCACACGTACGCGCCCCCTAGAGCATTGTCGTACCCTCACCTGGACCCTAAACCGTCCCCGTCCCCTAACCCTAACCCTAGCCTGAACCCTAACCCTAACCCTTCCCCGAAGCCTGACACTCACCCTTCCCCTAATCCTAACCCGTACGCTGACACTAACCCGCGCCCTCACACGTACGTTCCCCCTAAAGCGTTGTCGTACCCTCACCTGGACCCTAAACCGTCCCTGTCCCCTAACCCTAACCTTAGCCCGAACCCTAACCCTAACCCTTCCGCGAAGCCTGACCCTGACCCTTCCCCTAATCCTAACCCGTACGCTGACACTAACCCGCGCCCTCACACGTACGCTCCCCCTAGATCGTTGTCGTACCCTCACCTGGACCCTAAACCGTCCCCGTCCCCTAACCCTAACCCTAGCCCGAACCTTAACCCTAACCCTTCCCCGAAGCCTGACCCTCACCCGTCCCCTAATCCTAACCCGTACGCTGACACTAACAGGCGCCCTCACACGTACGCTCCCCCTAGAGCATTGTCGTACCCTCATCTGGACCCTAAACCGTCCCCGTCCCCTAACCCTAACCCTAGCCCGAACCTTAACCCTAACCCTTCCCCGAAGCCTGACCCTCACCCGTCCCCTAATCCTAACCCGTACGCTGACACTAACCCGCGCCCTCACACGTACGCTCCCCCTAAAGCGTTGTCGTACCCTCACTTGGACCCTAAACCGTCCCCGTCCCCTAACCCTAACCCTCCCCGAACCCTAACCCTAACCCTTCCCCGAAGCCTGACCCTCACCCGTCCCCTAATCCTAACCCGTACGCTGACACTAACCCGCGCCCTCACACGTACGCTCCCCCTAAAGCGTTGTCGTACCCTCACCCGGACCCTAAACCGTCCCCGTCCCCTAACCCTAACCCTAGCCCGAACCCTAACCCTAACCCTTCCCCGAAGCCTGACCCTCACCCGTCCCCAATCCTAACCCGTACGCTGACACTAACCCGCGCCCTCACACGTACGCTCCCCCTAAAGCGTTGTCGTACCCTCACCTGGACCCTAAATCGTCCCCGTCCCCTAACCCTAACCCTAGCCCGAACCCTAACCCTAACACTTCCCCGAAGCCTGACCCTCACCCGTCCCCTAATCCTAACCCGTACGCTGACACTAACCCGCGCCCTCACACGTACGCTCCCCCTAAAGCGTTGTCGTACCCTCACCTGGACCCTAAACCGTCCCCGTCCCCTAACCCTAACCCTAGCCCGAACCCTAACCCTAACCCTTCCCCGAAGCCTGACCCTCACCCGTCCCCTAATCCTAACCCGTACGCTGACACTAACCCGCGCCCTCACACGTACGCTCCCCCTAAAGCGTTGTCGTACCCTCACCTGGACCCTAAACCGTCCCCGTCCCCTAACCCTAACCCTAGCCCGAACCCTAACCCTAACCCTTCCCCGAAGCCTGACCCTCACCCGTCCCCTAATCCTAACCCGTACGCTGACACTAACCCGCGCCCTCACACGTACGCTCCCCCTAAAGCGTTGTCGTACCCTCACCTGGACCCTAAACCGTCCCCGTCCCCTAACCCTAACCCTAGCCCGAACCCTAACTCTAACCCTTCCCCGAAGCCTGACCCTCACCCGTCCCCAATCCTAACCCGTACGCTGACACTAACCCGCGCCCTCACACGTACGCTCCCCCTAAAGCGTTGTCGTACCCTCACCTGGACCCTAAATCGTCCCCGTCCCCTAACCCTAACCCTAGCCCGAACCCTAACCCTAACACTTCCCCGAAGCCTGACCCTCACCCGTCCCCTAATCCTAACCCGTACGCTGACACTAACCCGCGCCCTCACACGTACGCTCCCCCTAAAGCGTTGTCGTACCCTCACCTGGACCCTAAACCGTCCCCGTCCCCTAACCCTAACCCTAGCCCGAACCCTAACCCTAACCCTTCCCCGAAGCCTGACCCTCACCCGTCCCCTAATCCTAACCCGTACGCTGACACTAACCCGCGCCCTCACACGTACGCTCCCCCTAAAGCGTTGTCGTACCCTCACCTGGACCCTAAACCGTCCCCGTCCCCTAACCCTAACCCTAGCCCGAACCCTAACCCTAACCCTTCCCCGAAGCCTGACCCTCACCCGTCCCCTAATCCTAACCCGTACGCTGACACTAACCCGCGCCCTCACACGTACGCTCCCCCTAAAGCGTTGTCGTACCCTCACCTGGACCCTAAACCGTCCCCGTCCCCTAACCCTAACCCTAGCCCGAACCCTAACCCTAACACTTCCCCGAAGCCTGACCCTCACCCGTCCCCTAATCCTAACCCGTACGCTGACACTAACCCGCGCCCTCACACGTACGCTCCCCCTAAAGCGTTGTCGTACCCTCACCTGGACCGTAAACCGTCCCCGTCCCCTAACCCTAACCCTAGCCCGAACCCTAACCCTAGCCCTTCCCCGAAGCCTGACCCTCACCCGTCCCCTAATCCTAACCCGTACGCTGACACTAACAGGCGCCCTCACACGTACGCTCCCCCTAGAGCGTTGTCGTACCCTCATCTGGACCCTAAACCGTCCCCGTCCCCTAACCCTAACCCTAGCCCGAACCTTAACCCTAACCCTTCCCCGAAGCCTGACCCTCACCCGTCCCCTAATCCTAACCCGTACGCTGACACTAACCCGCGCCCTCACACGTACGCTCCCCCTAAAGCGTTGTCGTACCCTCACCTGGACCCTAAACCGTCCCCGTCCCCTAACCCTAACCCTAGCCCGAACCCTAACCCTAACCCTTCCCCGAAGCCTGACCCTCACCCGTCCCCTAATCCTAACCCGTACGCTGACACTAACCCGCGCCCTCACACGTACGCTCCCCCTAAAGCGTTGTCGTACCCTCACTTGGACCCTAAACCGTCCCCGTCCCCTAACCCTAACCCTAGCCCGAACCCTAACCCTAACCCTTCCCCGAAGCCTGACCCTCACCCGTCCCCTAATCCTAACCCGTACGCTGACACTAACCCGCGCCCTCACACGTACGCTCCCCCTAAAGCGTTGTCGTACCCTCACCTGGACCCTAAACCGTCCCCGTCCCCTAACCCTAACCCTAGCCCGAACCCTAACCCTAACACTTCCCCGAAGCCTGACACTCACCCGTCCCCTAATCCTAACCCGTACGCTGACACTAACCCGCGCCCTCACACGTACGCTCCCCCTAAAGCGTTGTCGTACCCTCACCTGGACCCTAAACCGTCCCCGTCCCCTAACCCTAACCTTAGCCCGAACCCTAACCCTAACACTTCCCCGAAGCCTGACGCTCACCCGTCCCCTAATCCTAACCCGTACGCTGACACTAACCCGCGCCCTCACACGTACGCTCCCCCTAAAGCGTTGTCGTACCCTCACCTGGACCCTAAACCGTCCCCGTCCCCTAACCCTGACCCTAGCCCGAACCCTAACCCTAACACTTCCCCGAAGCCTGACCCTCACCCGTCCCCTAATCCTAACCCGTACGCTGACACTAACCCGCGCCCTCACACGTACGCTCCCCCTAAAGCGTTGTCGTACCCTCACCTGGACCCTAAACCGTCCCCGTCCCCTAACCCTAACCCTAGCCCGAACCCTAACCCTAACCCTTCCCCGAAGCCTGACCCTCAACCGTCCCCTAATCCTAACCCGTACGCTGACACTAACCCGCGCCCTCACACGTACGCTCCCCCTAAAGCGTTGTCGTACCCTCACCTGGACCCTAAACCTTCCCCGTCCCCTAACCCTAACCCTAGACCGAACCCTAACCCTAACACTTCCCAGAAGCCTGACCCTCACCCGTCCCCTAATCCTAACCCGTACGCTGACACTAACCCGCGCCCTCACACGTACGCTCCCCCTACAGCGTTGTCGTACCCTCACCTGGACCCTAAACCGTCCCCGTCCCCTAACCCTAACCCTAGCCCGAACCCTAACCCTAACCCTTCCCCGAAGCCTGACCCTCACCCGTCCCCTAATCCTAACCCGTACGCTGACACTAACCCGCGCCCTCACACGTACGCTCCCCCTAAATCGTTGTCGTACCCTCACCTGGACACTAAACCGTCCCCGTCCCCTAACCCTAACCCTAGCCCGAACCCTAACCCTAACCCTTCCCCGAAGCCTGACCCTCACCCGTCCCCTAATCCTAACCCGTACGCTGACACTAACCCACGCCCTCACACGTACGCTCCCCCTAAAGCGTTGTCGTACCCTCACTTGGACCCTAAACCGTCCCCGTCCCCTAACCCTAACCCTAGCCCGAACCCTAACCCTAACCCTTCCCCGAAGCCTGACCCTCACCCGTCCCCTAATCCTAACCCGTACGCTGACACTAACCCGCGCCCTCACACGTACGCTCCCCCTAAAGCGTTGTCGTACCCTCACCTGGACCCTAAACCGTCCCCGTCCCCTAACCCTAACCCTAGCCCGAAACCTAACCCTAACCCTTCCCCGAAGCCTGACCCTCACCCGTCCCCAATCCTAACCCGTACGCTGACACTAACCCGCGCCCTCACACGTACGCTCCCCCTAAAGCGTTGTCGTACCCTCACCTGGACCCTAAATCGTCCCCGTCCCCTAACCCTAACCCTAGCCCGAACCCTAACCCTAACCCTTCCCCGAAGCCTGACCCTCACCCGTCCCCTAATCCTAACCCGTACGCTGACACTAACCCGCGCCCTCACACGTACGCTCCCCCTAAAGCGTTGTCGTACCCTCACCTGGACCCTAAACCGTCCCCGTCCCCTAACCCTAACCCTAGCCCGAACCCTAACCCTAACCCTTCCCCGAAGCCTGACCCTCACCCGTCCCCTAATCCTAACCCGTACGCTGACACTAACCCGCGCCCTCACACGTACGCTCCCCCTAAAGCGTTGTCGTACCCTCACCTGGACCCTAAACCGTCCCCGTCCCCTAACCCTAACCCTAGCCCGAACCCTAACCCTAACCCTTCCCCGAAGCCTGACCCTCACCCGTCCCCTAATCCTAACCCGTACGCTGACACTAACCCGCGCCCTCACACGTACGCTCCCCCTAAAGCGTTGTCGTACCCTCACCTGGACCCTAAACCGTCCCCGTCCCCTAACCCTAACCCTAGCCCGAACCCTAACCCTAACACTTCCCCGAAGCCTGACCCTCACCCGTCCCCTAATCCTAACCCGTACGCTGACACTAACCCGCGCCCTCACACGTACGCTCCCCCTAAAGCGTTGTCGTACCCTCACCTGGACCGTAAACCGTCCCCGTCCCCTAACCCTAACCCTAGCCCGAACCCTAACCCTAGCCCTTCCCCGAAGCCTGACCCTCACCCGTCCCCTAATCCTAACCCGTACGCTGACACTAACAGGCGCCCTCACACGTACGCTCCCCCTAGAGCGTTGTCGTACCCTCATCTGGACCCTAAACCGTCCCCGTTCCCTAACCCTAACCCTAGCCCGAACCTTAACCCTAACCCTTCCCCGAAGCCTGACCCTCACCCGTCCCCTAATCCTAACCCGTACGCTGACACTAACCCGCGCCCTCACACGTACGCTCCCCCTAAAGCGTTGTCGTACCCTCACCTGGACCCTAAACCGTCCCCGTCCCCTAACCCTAACCCTAGCCCGAACCCTAACCCTAACCCTTCCCCGAAGCCTGACCCTCACCCGTCCCCTAATCCTAACCCGTACGCTGACACTAACCCGCGCCCTCACACGTACGCTCCCCCTAAAGCGTTGTCGTACCCTCACTTGGACCCTAAACCGTCCCCGTCCCCTAACCCTAACCCTAGCCCGAACCCTAACCCTAACCCTTCCCCGAAGCCTGACCCTCACCCGTCCCCTAATCCTAACCCGTACGCTGACACTAACCCGCGCCCTCACACGTACGCTCCCCCTAAAGCGTTGTCGTACCCTCACCTGGACCCTAAACCGTCCCCGTCCCCTAACCCTAACCCTAGCCCGAACCCTAACCCTAACACTTCCCCGAAGCCTGACACTCACCCGTCCCCTAATCCTAACCCGTACGCTGACACTAACCCGCGCCCTCACACGTACGCTCCCCCTAAAGCGTTGTCGTACCCTCACCTGGACCCTAAACCGTCCCCGTCCCCTAACCCTAACCTTAGCCCGAACCCTAACCCTAACACTTCCCCGAAGCCTGACGCTCACCCGTCCCCTAATCCTAACCCGTACGCTGACACTAACCCGCGCCCTCACACGTACGCTCCCCCTAAAGCGTTGTCGTACCCTCACCTGGACCCTAAACCGTCCCCGTCCCCTAACCCTGACCCTAGCCCGAACCCTAACCCTAACCCTTCCCCGAAGCCTGACCCTCACCCGTCCCCTAATCCTAACCCGTACGCTGACACTAACCCGCGCCCTCACACGTACGCTCCCCCTAAAGCGTTGTCGTACCCTCACCTGGACCCTAAACCGTCCCCGTCCCCTAACCCTAACCCTAGCCCGAACCCTAACCCTAACCCTTCCCCGAAGCCTGACCCTCAACCGTCCCCTAATCCTAACCCGTACGCTGACACTAACCCGCGCCCTCACACGTATGCTCCCCCTAAAGCTTTGTCGTACCCTCACCTGGACCCTAAACCGTCCCCGTCCCCTAACCCTAACCCTAGCCCGAACCCTAACCCTAACCCTTCCCCGAAGCCTGACCCTCACCCGTCCCCTAATCCTAACCCGTACGCTGACACTAACCCGCGCCCTCACACGTACGCTCCCCCTAAAGCGTTGTCGTACCCTCACCTGGACCGTAAACCGTCCCCGTCCCCTAACCCTAACCCTAGCCCGAACCCTAACCCTAGCCCTTCCCCGAAGCCTGACCCTCACCCGTCCCCTAATCCTAACCCGTACGCTGACACTAACCCGCGCCCTCACACGTACGCTCCCCCTAAAGCGTTGTCGTACCCTCAACTGGACCCTAAACCGTCCCCGTCCCCTAACCCTAACCCTAGCCCGAACCCTAACCCTAACCCTTCCCCGAAGCCTGACCCTCACCCGTCCCCTAATCCTAACCCGTACGCTGACACTAACCCGCGCCCTCACACGTACGCTCCCCCTAAAGCGTTGTCGTACCCTCACCTGGACCCTAAACCGTCCCCGTCCCCTAAACCTAACCCTAGACTGAACCCTAACCCTAACCCTTCCCCGAAGCCTGACCCTCACCCGTCCCCTAATCCTAACCCGTACGCTGACACTAAGCCGCGCCCTCACACGTACGCTCCCCCTAAAGCGTTGTCGTACCCTCACCTGGACCCTAAACCGTCCCCGTCCCCTAACCCTAACCCTAGCCAGAACCCTAACCCTAACCCTTCCCCGAAGCCTGACACTCACCCTTCCCCTAATCCTAACCCGTACGCTGACACTAACCCGCGCCCTCACACGTACGTTCCCCCTAAAGTGTTGTCGTACCCTCACCTGGACCCTAAACCGTCCCCGTCCCCTAACCCTAACCTTAGCCCGAACCCTAACCCTAACCCTTCCGCGAAGCCTGACCCTCACCCTTCCCCTAATCCTAACCCGTACGCTGACACTAACCCGCGCCCTCACACGTACGCTCCCCCTAGAGCGTTGTCGTACCCTCACCTGGACCCTAAACCGTCCCCGTCCCCTAACCCTAACCCTAGCCCGAACCTTAACCCTAACCCTTCCCCGAAGCCTGACCCTCACCCGTCCCCTAATCCTAACCCGTACGCTGACACTAACCCGCGCCCTCACACGTACGCTCCCCCTAGAGCGTTGTCGTACCCTCACCTGGACCCTAAACCGTCCCCATCCCCTAACCCTAACCCTAGCCCGAACCCTAACCCTAACCCTTCCCCGAAGCCTGACCCTCACCCGTCCCCTAATCCTAACCCGTACGCTGACACTAACCCGCGCCCTCACACGTACGCTCCCCCTACAACGTTGTCGTACCCTCACCTGGACCCTAAACCGTCCCCGTTTCCTAACCCTAACCCTAGCCCGAACCCTAACCCTAACCCTTCCCCGAAGCCTGACCCTCACCCGTCCCCTAATCCTAACCCGTACGCTGACACTAACCCGCGCCCTCACACGTACGCTCCCCCTAAAGCGTTGTCGTACCCTCACCTGGACCCTAAACCGTCCCCGTCCCCTAACCCTAACCCTAGCCCGAACCCTAACCCTAACCCTTCCCCGAAGCCTGACCCTCACCCGTCCCCTAATCCTAACCCGTACGCTGACACTAACCCGCGCCCTCACACGTACGCTCCCCCTAAAGCGTTGTCGTACCCTCACCTGGACCCTAAACCGTCCCCGTCCCCTAACCCTAACCCTAGCCCGTACCCTAATCCTAACCCTTACCCGAAGCCTGACCCTCACCCGTCCCCTAATCCTAACCCGTACGCTGACACTAACCCGCGCCCTCACACGTACGCTCCCCCTAAAGCGTTGTCGTACCCTCACCTGGACCCTAAACCGTCCCCGTCCCCTAAACCTATCCCCAGCCCGAACCCTAACCCTAACCCTTCCCCGAAGCCTGACCCTCACCCGTCCCCTAATCCTAACCCGTACGCTGACACTAACCCGCGCCCTCACACGTACGCTCCCCCTAAAGCGTTGTCGTACCCTCACCTGGACCCTAAACCGTCCCCGTCCCCTAACCCTAACCCTAGCCCGAACCCTAACCCTAACCCTTCCCCGAAGCCTGACCCTCACCCGTCCCCTAATCCTAACCCGTACGCTGACACTAACCCGCGCCCTCACACGTATGCTCCCCCTAAAGCGTTGTCGTACCCTCACCTGGACCCTAAACCGTCACCGTCCCCTAACCCTAACCCTAGCCCGAACCCTAACCCTAACCCTTCCCCGAAGCCTGACCCTCACCCGTCCCCTAATCCTAACCCGTACGCTGACACTAACCCGCGCCCTCACACGTACGCTCCCCCTAAAGCGTTGTCGTACCCTCACCTGGACCCTAAACCGTCCCCGTCCCCTAACCCTAACCCTAGCCCGAACCCTAACCCTAACTCTTCCCCAAAGCCTGACCTTCACCCGTCCCATAATACTAACCCGTACGCTGACACTAACCCGCGCCCTCACACGTACGCTCCCCCTAAAGCGTTGTCGTACCCTCACCTGGACCCTAAACCGTCCCCGTCCACTAACCCTAACCCTAGCCCGAACCCTAACCCTAACCCTTCCCCGAAGCCTGACCCTCACCCGTCCCCTAATCCTAACCCGTACGCTGACACTAACCCGCGCCCTCACACGTACGCTCCCCCTAAAGCGTTGTCGTACCCTCACCTGGACCCTAAACCGTCCCCGTCCCCTAACCCTAACCCTAGCCCGAACCCTAACCCTAACCCTCCCCGAAGCCTGACCCTCACCCGTCCCCTAATCCTAACCCGTACGCTGACACTAACCCGCGCCCTCACACGTACGCTCCCCCTAAAGCGTTGTCGTACCCTCACCTGGACCCTAAACCGTCCCCGTCCCCTAACCCTAACCCTAGCCCGAACCCTAACCCTAACCCTTCCCCGAAGCCTGACCCTCACCCGTCCCCTAATCCTAACCCGTACGCTGACACTAACCCGCGCCCTCACACGTACGCTCCCCCTAAAGCGTTGTCGTACCCTCACTTGGACCCTAAACCGTCCCCGTCCCCTAACCCTAAACCTAGCCCGAACCCTAACCCTAACCCTTCCCCGAAGCCTGACACTCACCTGTCCCCTAATCCTAACCCGTACGCTGACACTAACCCGCGCCCTCACACGTACGCTCCCCCTAAAGCGTTGTCGTACCCTCACCTGGACCCTAAACCGTCCCCGTTTCCTAACCCTAACCCTAGCCCGAACCCTAACCCTAACACTTCCCCGAAGCCTGACCCTCACCCGTCCCCTAATCCTAACCCGTACGCTGACACTAACCCGCGCCCTCACACGTACGCTCCCCCTAAAGCGTTGTCGTACCCTCACCTGGACCCTAAACCGTCCCCGTCCCCTAACCCTAACCCTAGCCCGAACCCTAACCCTAACCCTTCCCCGAAGCCTGACCCTCACCCATCCCATTAATCCTAACCCGTACGCTGACACTAACCCGCGCCCTCACACGTACGCTCCCCCTAAAGCGTTGTCGTACCCTCACCTGGACCGTAAACCGTCCCCATCCCCTAACCCTAACCCTAGCCCGAACCCTAACCCTAGCCCTTCCCCGAAGCCTGACCCTCACCCGTCCCCTAATCCTAACCCGTACGCTGACACTAAGCCGCGCCCTCACACGTACGCTCCCCCTAGAGCGTTGTCGTACCGTCATCTGGACCCTAAACCGTCCCCGTCCCCTAACCCTAACCCTAGCCCGAACCTTAAACCTAACCCTTCCCCGAAGCCTGACCCTCACCCGTCCCCTAATCCTAACCCGTACGCTGACACTAACCCGCGCCCTCACACGTACGCTCCCCCTAAAGCGTTGTCGTACCCTCACCTGGACCCTAAACCGTCCCCGTCCCCTAACCCTAACCCTAGCCCGAACCCTAACCCTAACCCTTCCCCGAAGCCTGACCCTCACCCGTCCCCTAATCCTAACCCGTACGCTGACACTAACCTGCGCCCTCACACGTACGCTCCCCCTAAAGCGTTGTCGTACCCTCACTTGGACCCTAAACCGTCCCCGTCCCCTAACCCTAACCCTAGCCCGAACCCTAACCCTAACCCTTCCCCGAAGCCTGACCCTCACCCGTCCCCTAATCCTAACCCGTACGCTGACACTAACCCGCGCCCTCACACGTACGCTCCCCCTAAAGCGTTGTCGTACCCTCACCTGGACCCTAAACCGTCCCCGTCCCCTAACCCTAACCCTAGCCCGAACCCTAACCCTAACACTTCCCCGAAGCCTGACCCTCACCCGTCCCCTAATCCTAACCCGTACGCTGACACTAACCCGCGCCCTCACACGTACGCTCCCCCTAAAGCGTTGTCGTACCCTCACCTGGACCCTAAACCGTCCCCGTCCCCTAACCCTAACCCTAGCCCGAACCCTAACCCTAACCCTTCCCCGAAGCCTGACCCTCACCCGTCCCCTAATCCTAACCCGTACGCTGACACTAACCCGCGCCCTCACACGTACGCTCCCCCTAAAGCGTTGTCGTACCCTCACCTGGACCCTAAACCGTCCCCGTCCCCTAACCCTAACCCTAGCCCGAACCCTAACCCTAACACTTCCCCGAAGCCTGACCCTCACCCGTCCCCTAATCCTAACCCGTACGCTGACACTAACCCGCGCCCTCACACGTACGCTCCCCCTAAAGCGTTGTCGTACCCTCACCTGGACCCTAAACCGTCCCCGTCCCCTAACCCTGACCCTAGCCCTAACCCTAACCCTAACCCTTCCCCGAAGCCTGACCCTCACCCGTCCCCTAATCCTAACCCGTACGCTGACACTAACCCGCGCCCTCACACGTACGCTCCCCCTAAAGCGTTGTCGTACCCTCACCTGGACCCTAAACCGTCCCCGTCCCCTAACCCTAACCCTAGCCCGAACCCTAACCCTAACCCTTCCCCGAAGCCTGACCCTCACCCGTCCCCTAATCCTAACCCGTACGCTGACACTAACCCGCGCCCTCACACGTACGCTCCCCCTAAAGCGTTGTCGTACCCTCACCTGGACGCTAAACCGTCCCCGTCCCCTAACCCTAACCCTAGCCCGAACCCTAACCCTAACCCTTCCCCGAAGCCTGACCCTCACCCGTCCCCTAATCCTAACCCGTACGCTGACACTAACCCGCCCCCTCGCACGTACGCTCCCCCTACAACGTTGTCGTACCCTCACCTGGACCCTAAACCGTCCCCGTTTCCTAACCCTAACCCTAGCCCGAACCCTAACCCTAACCCTTCCCCGAAGCCTGACCCTCACACGTCCCCTAATCCTAACCCGTACGCTGACACTAACCCACGCCCTCACACGTACGCTCCCCCTAAAGCGTTGTCGTACCCTCACCTGGACCCTAAACCGTCCCCGTCCCCTAACCCTAACCCTAGCCCGTACCCTAACCCTAACCCTTCCCCGAAGCCTGACCCTCACCCGTCCCCTAATCCTAACCCGTACGCTGACACTAACCCGCGCCCTCACACGTACGCTCCCCCTAAAGCGTTGTCGTACCCTCACCTGGACCCTGAACCGTCCCCGTCCCCTAACCCTAACCCTAGCCCGAACCCTAACCCTAACCCTTCCCCGAAGCCTGACCCTCACCCGTCCCCTAATCCTAACCCGTACGCTGACACTAACCCGCGCCCTCACACGTACGCTCCCCCTAAAGCGTTGTCGTACCCTCACCTGGACCCTAAACTGTCCCCGTCCCCTAACCCTAACCCTAGCCCGAACCCTAACCCTAACCCTTCCCCGAAGCCTGACACTCACCCGTCCCCTAATCCTAACCCGTACGCTGACACTAACCCGCGCCCTCACACGTACGCTCCCCCTAAAGCGTTGTCGTACCCTCACCTGGACCCTAAACCGTCCCCGTTTCCTAACCCTAACCCTAGCCCGAACCCTAACCCTAACACTTCCCCGAAGCCTGACCCTCACCCGTCCCCTAATCCTAACCCGTACGCTGACACTAACCCGCGCCCTCACACGTACGCTCCCCCTAAAGCGTTGTCGTACCCTCACCTGGACCCTAAACCGTCCCCGTCCCCTAACCCTAACCCTAGCCCGAACCCTAACCCTAACCCTTCCCCGAAACCTGACCCTCACCCGTCCCATTAATCCTAACCCGTACGCTGACACTAACCCGCGCCCTCACACGTACGCTCCCCCTAAAGCGTTGTCGTACCCTCACCTGGACCCTAAACCGTCCCCGTCCCCTAACCCTAACCCTAGCCCGAACCCTAACCCTAACCCTTCCCCGAAGCCTGACACTCACCCGTCCCCTAATCCTAACCCGTACGCTGACACTAACCCGCGCCCTCACACGTACGCTCCCCCTAAAGCGTTGTCGTACCCTCACCTGGACCCTAAACCGTCCCCGTCCCCAAACCCTAACCCTAGCCCGAACCCTAACCCTAACACTTCCCCGAAGCCTGACCCTCACCCGTCCCCTAATCCTAACCCGTACGCTGACACTAACCCGCGCCCTCACACGTACGCTCCCCCTAAAGCGTTGTCGTACCCTCACCTGGACCCTAAACCTTCCCCGTCCCCTAACCCTAACACTAGACCGAACCCTAACCCTAACCCTTCCCCGAAGCCTGACCCTCACCTGTCCCCTAATCCTAACCCGTACGCTGACACTAACCCGCGCCCTCACACGTACGCTCCCCCTAAAGCGTTGTCGTACCCTCACCTGGACCCTAAACCGTCCCCGTCCCCTAACCCTAACCCTAGCCCGAACCCTAACCCTAACCCTTCCCCGAAGCCTGACCCTCACCCGTCCCCTAATCCTAACCCGTACGCTTACACTAACCCGCGCCCTCACACGTACGCTCCCCCTAAAGCGTTGTCGTACCCTCACCTGGACCCTAAACCGTCCCCTTCTCCTAACCCTAACCCTAGCCCGAACCCTAACCGTAACACTTCCCCGAAGCCTGACCCTCACCCGTCCCCTAATCCTAACCCGTACGCTGACACTAACCCGCGCCCTCACACGTACGCTCCCCCTAAAACGTTGTCGTACCCTCACCTGGACCCTAAACCGTCCCCGTCCCCTAACCCTAACCCTAGCCCGAACCCTAACCCTAACCCTTCCCCGAAGCCTGACCCTCACCCGTCCCCTAATCCTAACCCGTACGCTGACACTAACCCGCGCCCTCACACGTACGCTCCCCCTAAAGCGTTGTCGTACCCTCACCTGGACCCTAAACCTTCCCCGTCCCCTAACCCTAACCCTAGACCGAACCCTAACCCTAACACTTCCCCGAAGCCTGACCCTCACCCGTCCCCTAATCCTAACCCGTACGCTGACACTAACCCGCGCCCTCACACGTACGCTCCCCCTACAGCGTTGTCGTACCCTCACCTGGACCCTAAACCGTCCCCGTCCCCTAACCCTAACCCTAGCCCGAACACTAACCCTAACCCTTCCCCGAAGCCTGACCCTCACCCGTCCCCTAATCCTAACCCGTACGCTGACACTAACCCGCGCCCTCACACGTACGCTCCCCCTAAAGCGTTGTCGTACCCTCACCTGGACCCTAAACCGTCCCCGTCCCCTAACCCTAACCCTAGCCCGAACCCTAACCCTAACCCTTCCCCGAAGCCTGACCCTCACCCGTCCCCTAATCCTAACCCGTACGCTGACACTAACCCACGCCCTCACACGTACGCTCCCCCTAAAGCGTTGTCGTACCCTCACTTGGACCCTAAACCGTCCCCGTCCCCTAACCCTAACCCTAGCCCGAACCCTAACCCTAACCCTTCCCCGAAGCCTGACCCTCACCCGTCCCCTAATCCTAACCCGTACGCTGACACTAACCCGCGCCCTCACACGTACGCTCCCCCTAAAGCGTTGTCGTACCCTCACCTGGACCCTAAACCGTCCCCGTCCCCTAACCCTAACCCTAGCCCGAACCCTAACCCTAACCCTTCCCCGAAGCCTGACCCTCACCCGTCCCCAATCCTAACCCGTACGCTGACACTAACCCGCGCCCTCACACGTACGCTCCCCCTAAAGCGTTGTCGTACCCTCACCTGGACCCTAAATCGTCCCCGTCCCCTAACCCTAACCCTAGCCCGAACCCTAACCCTAACCCTTCCCCGAAGCCCGACCCTCACCCGTCCCCTAATCCTAACCCGTACGCTGACACTAACCCGCGCCCTCACACGTACGCTCCCCCTAAAGCGTTGTCGTACCCTCACCTGGACCCTAAACCGTCCCCGTCCCCTAACCCTAACCCTAGCCCGAACCCTAACCCTAACCCTTCCCCGAAGCCTGACCCTCACCCGTCCCCTAATCCTAACCCGTACGCTGACACTAACCCGCGCCCTCACACGTACGCTCCCCCTAAAGCGTTGTCGTACCCTCACCTGGACCCTAAACCGTCCCCGTCCCCTAACCCTAACCCTAGCCCGAACCCTAACCCTAACCCTTCCCCGAAGCCTGACCCTCACCCGTCCCCTAATCCTAACCCGTACGCTGACACTAACCCGCGCCCTCACACGTACGCTCCCCCTAAAGCGTTGTCGTACCCTCACCTGGACCCTAAACCGTCCCCGTCCCCTAACCCTAACCCTAGCCCGAACCCTAACCCTAACACTTCCCCGAAGCCTGACCCTCACCCGTCCCCTAATCCTAACCCGTACGCTGACACTAACCCGCGCCCTCACACGTACGCTCCCCCTAAAGCGTTGTCGTACCCTCACCTGGACCCTAAACCTTCCCCGTCCCCTAACCCTAACACTAGACCGAACCCTAACCCTAACCCTTCCCCGAAGCCTGACCCTCACCTGTCCCCTAATCCTAACCCGTACGCTGACACTAACCCGCGCCCTCACACATACGCTCCCCCTAAAGCGTTGTCGTACCCTCACCTGGACCCTAAACCGTCCCCGTCCCCTAACCCTAACACTAGCCCGAACCCTAACCCTAACCCTTCCCCGAAGCCTGACCCTCACCCGTCCCCTAATCCTAACCCGTACGCTTACACTAACCCGCGCCCTCACACGTACGCTCCCCCTAAAGCGTTGTCGTACCCTCACCTGGACCCTAAACCGTCCCCTTCTCCTAACCCTAACCCTAGCCCGAACCCTAACCGTAACACTTCCCCGAAGCCTGACCCTCACCCGTCCCCTAATCCTAACCCGTACGCTGACACTAACCCGCGCCCTCACACGTACGCTCCCCCTAAAACGTTGTCGTACCCTCACCTGGACCCTAAACCGTCCCCGTCCCCTAACCCTAACCCTAGCCCGAACCCTAACCCTAACCCTTCCCCGAAGCCTGACCCTCACCCGTCCCCTAATCCTAACCCGTACGCTGACACTAACCCGCGCCCTCACACGTACGCTCCCCCTAAAGCGTTGTCGTACCCTCACCTGGACCCTAAACCTTCCCCGTCCCCTAACCCTAACCCTAGACCGAACCCTAACCCTAACACTTCCCCGAAGCCTGACCCTCACCCGTCCCCTAATCCTAACCCGTACGCTGACACTAACCCGCGCCCTCACACGTACGCTCCCCCTACAGCGTTGTCGTACCCTCACCTGGACCCTAAACCGTCCCCGTCCCCTAACCCTAACCCTAGCCCGAACCCTAACCCTAACCCTTCCCCGAAGCCTGACCCTCACCCGTCCCCTAATCCTAACCCGTACGCTGACACTAACCCGCGCCCTCACACGTACGCTCCCCCTAAAGCGTTGTCGTACCCTCACCTGGACCCTAAACCGTCCCCGTCCCCTAACCCTAACCCTAGCCCGAACCCTAACCCTAACCCTTCCCCGAAGCCTGACCCTCACCCGTCCCCTAATCCTAACCCGTACGCTGACACTAACCCACGCCCTCACACGTACGCTCCCCCTAAAGCGTTGTCGTACCCTCACTTGGACCCTAAACCGTCCCCGTCCCCTAACCCTAACCCTAGCCCGAACCCTAACCCTAACCCTTCCCCGAAGCCTGACCCTCACCCGTCCCCTAATCCTAACCCGTACGCTGACACTAACCCGCGCCCTCACACGTACGCTCCCCCTAAAGCGTTGTCGTACCCTCACCTGGACCCTAAACCGTCCCCGTCCCCTAACCCTAACCCTAGCCCGAACCCTAACCCTAACCCTTCCCCGAAGCCTGACCCTCACCCGTCCCCAATCCTAACCCGTACGCTGACACTAACCCGCGCCCTCACACGTACGCTCCCCCTAAAGCGTTGTCGTACCCTCACCTGGACCCTAAATCGTCCCCGTCCCCTAACCCTAACCCTAGCCCGAACCCTAACCCTAACCCTTCCCCGAAGCCTGACCCTCACCCGTCCCCTAATCCTAACCCGTACGCTGACACTAACCCGCGCCCTCACACGTACGCTCCCCCTAAAGCGTTGTCGTACCCTCACCTGGACCCTAAACCGTCCCCGTCCCCTAACCCTAACCCTAGCCCGAACCCTAACCCTAACCCTTCCCCGAAGCCTGACCCTCACCCGTCCCCTAATCCTAACCCGTACGCTGATACTAACCCGCGCCCTCACACGTACGCTCCCCCTAAAGCGTTGTCGTACCCTCACCTGGACCCTAAACCGTCCCCGTCCCCTAACCCTAACCCTAGCCCGAACCCTAACCCTAACCCTTCCCCGAAGCCTGACCCTCACCCGTCCCCTAATCCTAACCCGTACGCTGACACTAACCCGCGCCCTCACACGTACGCTCCCCCTAAAGCGTTGTCGTACCCTCACCTGGACCCTAAACCGTCCCCGTCCCCTAACCCTAACCCTAGCCCGAACCCTAACCCTAACACTTCCCCGAAGCCTGACCCTCACCCGTCCCCTAATCCTAACCCGTACGCTGACACTAACCCGCGCCCTCACACGTACGCTCCCCCTAAAGCGTTGTCGTACCCTCACCTGGACCGTAAACCGTCCCCGTCCCCTAACCCTAACCCTAGCCCGAACCCTAACCCTAGCCCTTCCCCGAAGCCTGACCCTCACCCGTCCCCTAATCCTAACCCGTACGCTGACACTAACAGGCGCCCTCACACGTACGCTCCCCCTAGAGCGTTGTCGTACCCTCATCTGGACCCTAAACCGTCCCCGTCCCCTAACCCTAACCCTAGCCCGAACCTTAACCCTAACCCTTCCCCGAAGCCTGACCCTCACCCGTCCCCTAATCCTAACCCGTACGCTGACACTAACCCGCGCCCTCACACGTACGCTCCCCCTAAAGCGTTGTCGTACCCTCACCTGGACCCTAAACCGTCCCCGTCCCCTAACCCTAACCCTAGCCCGAACCCTAACCCTAACCCTTCCCCGAAGCCTGACCCTCACCCGTCCCCTAATCCTAACCCGTACGCTGACACTAACCCGCGCCCTTACACGTACGCTCCCCCTAAAGCGTTGTCGTACCCTCACTTGGACCCTAAACCGTCCCCGTCCCCTAACCCTAACCCTAGCCCGAACCCTAACCCTAACCCTTCCCCGAAGCCTGACCCTCACCCGTCCCCTAATCCTAACCCGTACGCTGACACTAACCCGCGCCCTCACACGTACGCTCCCCCTAAAGCGTTGTCGTACCCTCACCTGGACCCTAAACCGTCCCCGTCCCCTAACCCTAACCCTAGCCCGAACCCTAACCCTAACACTTCCCCGAAGCCTGACCCTCACCCGTCCCCTAATCCTAACCCGTACGCTGACACTAACCCGCGCCCTCACACGTACGCTCCCCCTAAAGCGTTGTCGTACCCTCACCTGGACCCTAAACCGTCCCCGTCCCCTAACCCTAACCTTAGCCCGAACCCTAACCCTAACACTTCCCCGAAGCCTGACGCTCACCCGTCCCCTAATCCTAACCCGTACGCTGACACTAACCCGCGCCCTCACACGTACGCTCCCCCTAAAGCGTTGTCGTACCCTCACCTGGACCCTAAACCGTCCCCGTCCCCTAACCCTGACCCTAGCCCGAACCCTAACCCTAACCCTTCCCCGAAGCCTGACCCTCACCCGTCCCCTAATCCTAACCCGTACGCTGACACTAACCCGCGCCCTCACACGTACGCTCCCCCTAAAGCGTTGTCGTACCCTCACCTGGACCCTAAACCGTCCCCGTCCCCTAACCCTAACCCTAGCCCGAACCCTAACCCTAACCCTTCCCCGAAGCCTGACCCTCAACCGTCCCCTAATCCTAACCCGTACGCTGACACTAACCCGCGCCCTCACACGTATGCTCCCCCTAAAGCTTTGTCGTACCCTCACCTGGACCCTAAACCGTCCCCGTCCCCTAACCCTAACCCTAGCCCGAACCCTAACCCTAACCCTTCCCCGAAGCCTGACCCTCACCCGTCCCCTAATCCTAACCCGTACGCTGACACTAACCCGCGCCCTCACACGTACGCTCCCCCTAAAGCGTTGTCGTACCCTCACCTGGACCGTAAACCGTCCCCGTCCCCTAACCCTAACCCTAGCCCGAACCCTAACCCTAGCCCTTCCCCGAAGCCTGACCCTCACCCGTCCCCTAATCCTAACCCGTACGCTGACACTAACCCGCGCCCTCACACGTACGCTCCCACTAAAGCGTTGTCGTACCCTCACCTGGACCCTAAACCGTCCCCGTCCCCTAACCCTAACCCTAGCCCGAACCCTAACCCTAACCCTTCCCCGAAGCCTGACCCTCACCCGTCCCCTAATCCTAACCCGTACGCTGACACTAACCCGCGCCCTCACACGTACGCTCCCCCTAAAGCGTTGTCGTACCCTCACCTGGACCCTAAACCGTCCCCGTCCCCTAAACCTAACCCTAGACTGAACCCTAACCCTAACCCTTCCCCGAAGCCTGACCCTCACCCGTCCCCTAATCCTAACCCGTACGCTGACACTAAGCCGCGCCCTCACACGTACGCTCCCCCTAAAGCGTTGTCGTACCCTCACCTGGACCCTAAACCGTCCCCGTCCCCTAACCCTAACCCTAGCCAGAACCCTAACCCTAACCCTTCCCCGAAGCCTGACACTCACCCTTCCCCTAATCCTAACCCGTACGCTGACACTAACCCGCGCCCTCACATGTACGTTCCCCCTAAAGTGTTGTCGTACCCTCACCTGGACCCTAAACCGTCCCCGTCCCCTAACCCTAACCTTAGCCCGAACCCTAACCCTAACCCTTCCGCGAAGCCTGACCCTCACCCTTCCCCTAATCCTAACCCGTACGCTGACACTAACCCGCGCCCTCACACGTACGCTCCCCCTAGAGCGTTGTCGTACCCTCACCTGGACCCTAAACCGTCCCCGTCCCCTAACCCTAACCCTAGCCCGAACCTTAACCCTAACCCTTCCCCGAAGCCTGACCCTCACCCGTCCCCTAATCCTAACCCGTACGCTGACACTAACCCGCGCCCTCACACGTACGCTCCCCCTAGAGCGTTGTCGTACCCTCACCTGGACCCTAAACCGTCCCCGTCCCCTAACCCTAACCCTAGCCCGAACCCTAACCCTAACCCTTCCCCGAAGCCTGACCCTCACCCGTCCCCTAATCCTAACCCGTACGCTGACACTAACCCGCGCCCTCACACGTACGCTCCCCCTACAACGTTGTCGTACCCTCACCTGGACCCTAAACCGTCCCCGTCCCCTAACCCTAACCCTAGCCCGAACCCTAACCCTAACCCTTCCCCGAAGCCTTACCCTCACCCGTCCCCTAATCCTAACCCGTACGCTGACACTAACCCGCGCCCTCACACGTACGCTCCCCCTAAAGCGTTGTCGTACCCTCACCTGGACCCTAAACCGTCCCCGTCCCCTAACCCTAACCCTAGCCCGAACCCTAACCCTAACCCTTCCCCGAAGCCTGACCCTCACCCGTCCCCTAATCCTAACCCGTACGCTGACACTAACCCGCGCCCTCACACGTACGCTCCCCCTAAAGCGTTGTCGTACCCTCACCTGGACCCTAAACCGTCCCCGTCCCCTAACCCTAACCCTAGCCCGAACCCTAACCCTAACTCTTCCCCGAAGCCTGACCCTCACCCGTCCCATAATACTAACCCGTACGCTGACACTAACCCGCGCCCTCACACGTACGCTCCCCCTAAAGCGTTGTCGTACCCTCACCTGGACCCTAAACCGTCCCCGTCCACTAACCCTAACCCTAGCCCGAACCCTAACCCTAACCCTTCCCCGAAGCCTGACCCTCACCCGTCCCCTAATCCTAACCCGTACGCTGACACTAACCCGCGCCCTCACACGTACGCTCCCCCTACAACGTTGTCGTACCCTCACCTGGACCCTAAACCGTCCCCGTTTCCTAACCCTAACCCTAGCCCGAACCCTAACCCTAACCCTTCCCCGAAGCCTGACCCTCACCCGTCCCCTAATCCTAACCCGTACGCTGACACTAACCCGCGCCCTCACACGTACGCTCCCCCTAAAGCGTTGTCGTACCCTCACCTGGACCCTAAACCGTCCCCGTCCCCTAACCCTAACCCTAGCCCGAACCCTAACCCTAACCCTTCCCCGAAGCCTGACCCTCACCCGTCCCCTAATCCTAACCCGTACGCTGACACTAACCCGCGCCCTCACACGTACGCTCCCCCTAAAGCGTTGTCGTACCCTCACCTGGACCCTAAACCGTCCCCGTCCCCTAACCCTAACCCTAGCCCGAACCCTAACCCTAACCCTTCCCCGAAGCCTGACCCTCACCCGTCCCCTAATCCTAACCCGTACGCTGACACTAACCCGCGCCCTCACACGTACGCTCCCCCTAAAGCGTTGTCGTACCCTCACTTGGACCCTAAACCGTCCCCGTCCCCTAACCCTAACCCTAGCCCGAACCCTAACCCTAACCCTTCCCCGAAGCCTGACACTCACCCGTCCCCTAATCCTAACCCGTACGCTGACACTAACCCGAGCCCTCACACGTACGCTCCCCCTAAAGCGTTGTCGTACCCTCACCTGGACCCTAAACCGTCCCCGTTTCCTAACCCTAACCCTAGCCCGAACCCTAACCCTAACACTTCCCCGAAGCCTGACCCTCACCCGTCCCCTAATCCTAACCCGTACGCTGACACTAACCCGCGCCCTCACACGTACGCTCCCCCTAAAGCGTTGTCGTACCCTCACCTGGACCCTAAACCGTCCCCGTCCCCTAACCCTAACCCTAGCCCGAACCCTAACCCTAACCCTTCCCCGAAGCCTGACCCTCACCCATCCCATTAATCCTAACCCGTACGCTGACACTAACCCGCGCCCTCACACGTACGCTCCCCCTAAAGCGTTCTCGTACCCTCACCTGGACCCTAAACCGTCCCCATCCCCTAACCCTAACCCTAGCCCGAACCCTAACCCTAGCCCTTCCCCGAAGCCTGACCCTCACCCGTCCCCTAATCCTAACCCGTACGCTGACACTAACCCGCGCCCTCACACGTACGCTCCCCCTAAAGCGTTGTCGTACCCTCACCTGGACCCTAAACCGTCCCCGTCCCCTAACCCTAACCCTAGCCCGAACCCTAACCCTAACCCTTCCCCGAAGCCTGACCCTCACCCGTCCCCTAATCCTAACCCGTACGCTGACACTAACCCGCGCCCTCACACGTACGCTCCCCCTAAAGCGTTGTCGTACCCTCACCTGGACCCTAAACCGTCCCCATCCCCTAACCCTAACCCTAGCCCGAACCCTAACCCTAGCCCTTCCCCGAAGCCTGACCCTCACCCGTCCCCTAATCCTAACCCGTACGCTGACACTAACCCGCGCCCTCACACGTACGCTCCCCCTAAAGCATTGTCGTACCCTCACCTGGACCCTAAACCGTCCCCATCCCCTAACCCTAACCCTAGCCCGAACCCTAACCCTAGCCCTTCCCCGAAGCCTGACCCTCACCCGTCCCCTAATCCTAACCCGTACGCTGACACTAACCCGCGCCCTCACACGTACGCTCCCCCTAAAGCGTTGTCGTACCCTCACCTGGACCCTAAACCGTCCCCGTCCCCTAACCCTAACCCTAGCCCGAACCCTAACCCTAACACTTCCCCGAAGCCTGACCCTCACCCGTCCCCTAATCCTAACCCGTACGCTGACACTAACCCGCGCCCTCACACGTACGCTCCCCCTAAAGCGTTGTCGTACCCTCACCTGGACCCTAAACCGTCCCCGTCCCCTAACCCTGACCCTAGCCCTAACCCTAACCCTAACCCTTCCCCGAAGCCTGACCCTCACCCGTCCCCTAATCCTAACCCGTACGCTGACACTAACCCGCGCCCTCACACGTACGCTCCCCCTAAAGCGTAGTCGTACCCTCACCTGGACCCTAAACCGTCCCCGTCCCCTAACCCTAACCCTAGCCCGAACCCTAACCCTAACCCTTCCCCGAAGCCTGACCCTCACCCGTCCCCTAATCCTAACCCGTACGCTGACACTAACCCACGCCCTCACACGTACGCTCCCCCTAAAGCGTTGTCGTACCCTCACCTGGACCCTAAACCGTCCCCGTTTCCTAACCCTAACCCTAGCCCGAACCCTAACCCTAACACTTCCCCGAAGCCTGACCCTCACCCGTCCCCTAATCCTAACCCGTATGCTGACACTAACCCGCGCCCTCACACGTACGCTCCCCCTACAGCGTTGTCGTACCCTCACCTGGACCCTAAACCGTCCCCGTCCCCTAACCCTAACCCTAGCCCGAACCCTAACCCTAACCCTTCCCCGAAGCCTGACCCTCACCCGTCCCCTAATCCTAACCCGTACGCTGACACTAACCCGCGCCCTCACACGTACGCTCCCCCTAAAGCGTTGTCGTACCCTCACCTGGACCCTAAACCGTCCCCGTCCCCTAACCCTAACCCTAGCCCGAACCCTAACCCTAACCCTTCCCCGAAGCCTGACCCTCACCCGTCCCCTAATCCTAACCCGTACGCTGACACTAACCCACGCCCTCACACGTACGCTCCCCCTAAAGCGTTGTCGTACCCTCACTTGGACCCTAAACCGTCCCCGTCCCCTAACCCTAACCCTAGCCCGAACCCTAACCCTAACCCTTCCCCGAAGCCTGACCCTCACCCGTCCCCTAATCCTAACCCGTACGCTGACACTAACCCGCGCCCTCACACGTACGCTCCCCCTAAAGCGTTGTCGTACCCTCACCTGGACCCTAAACCGTCCCCGTCCCCTAACCCTAACCCTAGCCCGAACCCTAACCCTAACCCTTCCCCGAAGCCTGACCCTCACCCGTCCCCAATCCTAACCCGTACGCTGACACTAACCCGCGCCCTCACACGTACGCTCCCCCTAAAGCGTTGTCGTACCCTCACCTGGACCCTAAATCGTCCCCGTCCCCTAACCCTAACCCTAGCCCGAACCCTAACCCTAACCCTTCCCCGAAGCCTGACCCTCACCCGTCCCCTAATCCTAACCCGTACGCTGACACTAACCCGCGCCCTCACACGTACGCTCCCCCTAAAGCGTTGTCGTACCCTCACCTGGACCCTAAACCGTCCCCGTCCCCTAACCCTAACCCTAGCCCGAACCCTAACCCTAAACCTTCCCCGAAGCCTGACCCTCACCCGTCCCCTAATCCTAACCCGTACGCTGACACTAACCCGCGCCCTCACACGTACGCTCCCCCTAAAGCGTTGTCGTACCCTCACCTGGACCCTAAACCGTCCCCGTCCCCTAACCCTAACCCTAGCCCGAACCCTAACCCTAACCCTTCCCCGAAGCCTGACCCTCACCCGTCCCCTAATCCTAACCCGTACGCTGACACTAACCCGCGCCCTCACACGTACGCTCCCCCTAAAGCGTTATCGTACCCTCACCTGGACCCTAAACCGTCCCCGTCCCCTAACCCTAACCCTAGCCCGAACCCTAACCCTAACACTTCCCCGAAGCCTGACCCTCACCCGTCCCCTAATCCTAACCCGTACGCTGACACTAACCCGCGCCCTCACACGTACGCTCCCCCTAAAGCGTTGTCGTACCCTCACCTGGACCGTAAACCGTCCCCGTCCCCTAACCCTAACCCTAGCCCGAACCCTAACCCTAGCCCTTCCCCGAAGCCTGACCCTCACCCGTCCCCTAATCCTAACCCGTACGCTGACACTAACAGGCGCCCTCACACGTACGCTCCCCCTAGAGCGTTGTCGTACCCTCATCTGGACCCTAAACCGTCCCCGTCCCCTAACCCTAACCCTAGCCCGAACCTTAACCCTAACCCTTCCCCGAAGCCTGACCCTCACCCGTCCCCTAATCCTAACCCGTACGCTGACACTAACCCGCGCCCTCACACGTACGCTCCCCCTAAAGCGTTGTCGTACCCTCACCTGGACCCTAAACCGTCCCCGTCCCCTAACCCTAACCCTAGCCCGAACCCTAACCCTAACCCTTCCCCGAAGCCTGACCCTCACCCGTCCCCTAATCCTAACCCGTACGCTGACACTAACCCGCGCCCTTACACGTACGCTCCCCCTAAAGCGTTGTCGTACCCTCACTTGGACCCTAAACCGTCCCCGTCCCCTAACCCTAACCCTAGCCCGAACCCTAACCCTAACCCTTCCCCGAAGCCTGACCCTCACCCGTCCCCTAATCCTAACCCGTACGCTGACACTAACCCGCGCCCTCACACGTACGCTCCCCCTAAAGCGTTGTCGTACCCTCACCTGGACCCTAAACCGTCCCCGTCCCCTAACCCTAACCCTAGCCCGAACCCTAACCCTAACACTTCCCCGAAGCCTGACCCTCACCCGTCCCCTAATCCTAACCCGTACGCTGACACTAACCCGCGCCCTCACACGTACGCTCCCCCTAAAGCGTTGTCGTACCCTCACCTGGACCCTAAACCGTCCCCGTCCCCTAACCCTAACCTTAGCCCGAACCCTAACCCTAACACTTCCCCGAAGCCTGACGCTCACCCGTCCCCTAATCCTAACCCGTACGCTGACACTAACCCGCGCCCTCACACGTACGCTCCCCCTAAAGCGTTGTCGTACCCTCACCTGGACCCTAAACCGTCCCCGTCCCCTAACCCTGACCCTAGCCCGAACCCTAACCCTAACCCTTCCCCGAAGCCTGACCCTCACCCGTCCCCTAATCCTAACCCGTACGCTGACACTAACCCGCGCCCTCACACGTACGCTCCCCCTAAAGCGTTGTCGTACCCTCACCTGGACCCTAAACCGTCCCCGTCCCCTAACCCTAACCCTAGCCCGAACCCTAACCCTAACCCTTCCCCGAAGCCTGACCCTCAACCGTCCCCTAATCCTAACCCGTACGCTGACACTAACCCGCGCCCTCACACGTATGCTCCCCCTAAAGCGTTGTCGTACCCTCACCTGGACCCTAAACCGTCCCCGTCCCCTAACCCTAACCCTAGCCCGAACCCTAACCCTAACCCTTCCCCGAAGCCTGACCCTCACCCGTCCCCTAATCCTAACCCGTACGCTGACACTAACCCGCGCCCTCACACGTACGCTCCCCCTAAAGCGTTGTCGTACCCTCACCTGGACCGTAAACCGTCCCCGTCCCCTAACCCTAACCCTAGCCCGAACCCTAACCCTAGCCCTTCCCCGAAGCCTGACCCTCACCCGTCCCCTAATCCTAACCCGTACGCTGACACTAACCCGCGCCCTCACACGTACGCTCCCCCTAAAGCATTGTCGTACCCTCACCTGGACCCTAAACCGTCCCCATCCCCTAACCCTAACCCTAGCCCGAACCCTAACCCTAGCCCTTCCCCGAAGCCTGACCCTCACCCGTCCCCTAATCCTAACCCGTACGCTGACACTAACCCGCGCCCTCACACGTACGCTCCCCCTAAAGCGTTGTCGTACCCTCACCTGGACCCTAAACCGTCCCCGTCCCCTAACCCTAACCCTAGCCCGAACCCTAACCCTAACACTTCCCCGAAGCCTGACCCTCACCCGTCCCCTAATCCTAACCCGTACGCTGACACTAACCCGCGCCCTCACACGTACGCTCCCCCTAAAGCGTTGTCGTACCCTCACCTGGACCCTAAACCGTCCCCGTCCCCTAACCCTGACCCTAGCCCTAACCCTAACCCTAACCCTTCCCCGAAGCCTGACCCTCACCCGTCCCCTAATCCTAACCCGTACGCTGACACTAACCCGCGCCCTCACACGTACGCTCCCCCTAAAGCGTAGTCGTACCCTCACCTGGACCCTAAACCGTCCCCGTCCCCTAACCCTAACCCTAGCCCGAACCCTAACCCTAACCCTTCCCCGAAGCCTGACCCTCACCCGTCCCCTAATCCTAACCCGTACGCTGACACTAACCCACGCCCTCACACGTACGCTCCCCCTAAAGCGTTGTCGTACCCTCACCTGGACCCTAAACCGTCCCCGTTTCCTAACCCTAACCCTAGCCCGAACCCTAACCCTAACACTTCCCCGAAGCCTGACCCTCACCCGTCCCCTAATCCTAACCCGTATGCTGACACTAACCCGCGCCCTCACACGTACGCTCCCCCTACAGCGTTGTCGTACCCTCACCTGGACCCTAAACCGTCCCCGTCCCCTAACCCTAACCCTAGCCCGAACCCTAACCCTAACCCTTCCCCGAAGCCTGACCCTCACCCGTCCCCTAATCCTAACCCGTACGCTGACACTAACCCGCGCCCTCACACGTACGCTCCCCCTAAAGCGTTGTCGTACCCTCACCTGGACCCTAAACCGTCCCCGTCCCCTAACCCTAACCCTAGCCCGAACCCTAACCCTAACCCTTCCCCGAAGCCTGACCCTCACCCGTCCCCTAATCCTAACCCGTACGCTGACACTAACCCACGCCCTCACACGTACGCTCCCCCTAAAGCGTTGTCGTACCCTCACTTGGACCCTAAACCGTCCCCGTCCCCTAACCCTAACCCTAGCCCGAACCCTAACCCTAACCCTTCCCCGAAGCCTGACCCTCACCCGTCCCCTAATCCTAACCCGTACGCTGACACTAACCCGCGCCCTCACACGTACGCTCCCCCTAAAGCGTTGTCGTACCCTCACCTGGACCCTAAACCGTCCCCGTCCCCTAACCCTAACCCTAGCCCGAACCCTAACCCTAACCCTTCCCCGAAGCCTGACCCTCACCCGTCCCCAATCCTAACCCGTACGCTGACACTAACCCGCGCCCTCACACGTACGCTCCCCCTAAAGCGTTGTCGTACCCTCACCTGGACCCTAAATCGTCCCCGTCCCCTAACCCTAACCCTAGCCCGAACCCTAACCCTAACCCTTCCCCGAAGCCTGACCCTCACCCGTCCCCTAATCCTAACCCGTACGCTGACACTAACCCGCGCCCTCACACGTACGCTCCCCCTAAAGCGTTGTCGTACCCTCACCTGGACCCTAAACCGTCCCCGTCCCCTAACCCTAACCCTAGCCCGAACCCTAACCCTAACCCTTCCCCGAAGCCTGACCCTCACCCGTCCCCTAATCCTAACCCGTACGCTGACACTAACCCGCGCCCTCACACGTACGCTCCCCCTAAAGCGTTGTCGTACCCTCACCTGGACCCTAAACCGTCCCCGTCCCCTAACCCTAACCCTAGCCCGAACCCTAACCCTAACCCTTCCCCGAAGCCTGACCCTCACCCGTCCCCTAATCCTAACCCGTACGCTGACACTAACCCGCGCCCTCACACGTACGCTCCCCCTAAAGCGTTATCGTACCCTCACCTGGACCCTAAACCGTCCCCGTCCCCTAACCCTAACCCTAGCCCGAACCCTAACCCTAACACTTCCCCGAAGCCTGACCCTCACCCGTCCCCTAATCCTAACCCGTACGCTGACACTAACCCGCGCCCTCACACGTACGCTCCCCCTAAAGCGTTGTCGTACCCTCACCTGGACCGTAAACCGTCCCCGTCCCCTAACCCTAACCCTAGCCCGAACCCTAACCCTAGCCCTTCCCCGAAGCCTGACCCTCACCCGTCCCCTAATCCTAACCCGTACGCTGACACTAACAGGCGCCCTCACACGTACGCTCCCCCTAGAGCGTTGTCGTACCCTCATCTGGACCCTAAACCGTCCCCGTCCCCTAACCCTAACCCTAGCCCGAACCTTAACCCTAACCCTTCCCCGAAGCCTGACCCTCACCCGTCCCCTAATCCTAACCCGTACGCTGACACTAACCCGCGCCCTCACACGTACGCTCCCCCTAAAGCGTTGTCGTACCCTCACCTGGACCCTAAACCGTCCCCGTCCCCTAACCCTAACCCTAGCCCGAACCCTAACCCTAACCCTTCCCCGAAGCCTGACCCTCACCCGTCCCCTAATCCTAACCCGTACGCTGACACTAACCCGCGCCCTTACACGTACGCTCCCCCTAAAGCGTTGTCGTACCCTCACTTGGACCCTAAACCGTCCCCGTCCCCTAACCCTAACCCTAGCCCGAACCCTAACCCTAACCCTTCCCCGAAGCCTGACCCTCACCCGTCCCCTAATCCTAACCCGTACGCTGACACTAACCCGCGCCCTCACACGTACGCTCCCCCTAAAGCGTTGTCGTACCCTCACCTGGACCCTAAACCGTCCCCGTCCCCTAACCCTAACCCTAGCCCGAACCCTAACCCTAACACTTCCCCGAAGCCTGACCCTCACCCGTCCCCTAATCCTAACCCGTACGCTGACACTAACCCGCGCCCTCACACGTACGCTCCCCCTAAAGCGTTGTCGTACCCTCACCTGGACCCTAAACCGTCCCCGTCCCCTAACCCTAACCTTAGCCCGAACCCTAACCCTAACACTTCCCCGAAGCCTGACGCTCACCCGTCCCCTAATCCTAACCCGTACGCTGACACTAACCCGCGCCCTCACACGTACGCTCCCCCTAAAGCGTTGTCGTACCCTCACCTGGACCCTAAACCGTCCCCGTCCCCTAACCCTGACCCTAGCCCGAACCCTAACCCTAACCCTTCCCCGAAGCCTGACCCTCACCCGTCCCCTAATCCTAACCCGTACGCTGACACTAACCCGCGCCCTCACACGTACGCTCCCCCTAAAGCGTTGTCGTACCCTCACCTGGACCCTAAACCGTCCCCGTCCCCTAACCCTAACCCTAGCCCGAACCCTAACCCTAACCCTTCCCCGAAGCCTGACCCTCAACCGTCCCCTAATCCTAACCCGTACGCTGACACTAACCCGCGCCCTCACACGTATGCTCCCCCTAAAGCGTTGTCGTACCCTCACCTGGACCCTAAACCGTCCCCGTCCCCTAACCCTAACCCTAGCCCGAACCCTAACCCTAACCCTTCCCCGAAGCCTGACCCTCACCCGTCCCCTAATCCTAACCCGTACGCTGACACTAACCCGCGCCCTCACACGTACGCTCCCCCTAAAGCGTTGTCGTACCCTCACCTGGACCGTAAACCGTCCCCGTCCCCTAACCCTAACCCTAGCCCGAACCCTAACCCTAGCCCTTCCCCGAAGCCTGACCCTCACCCGTCCCCTAATCCTAACCCGTACGCTGACACTAACCCGCGCCCTCACACGTACGCTCCCACTAAAGCGTTGTCGTACCCTCACCTGGACCCTAAACCGTCCCCGTCCCCTAACCCTAACCCTAGCCCGAACCCTAACCCTAACCCTTCCCCGAAGCCTGACCCTCACCCGTCCCCTAATCCTAACCCGTACGCTGACACTAACCCGCGCCCTCACACGTACGCTCCCCCTAAAGCGTTGTCGTACCCTCACCTGGACCCTAAACCGTCCCCGTCCCCTAAACCTAACCCTAGACTGAACCCTAACCCTAACCCTTCCCCGAAGCCTGACCCTCACCCGTCCCCTAATCCTAACCCGTACGCTGACACTAAGCCGCGCCCTCACACGTACGCTCCCCCTAAAGCGTTGTCGTACCCTCACCTGGACCCTAAACCGTCCCCGTCCCCTAACCCTAACCCTAGCCAGAACCCTAACCCTAACCCTTCCCCGAAGCCTGACACTCACCCTTCCCCTAATCCTAACCCGTACGCTGACACTAACCCGCGCCCTCACATGTACGTTCCCCCTAAAGTGTTGTCGTACCCTCACCTGGACCCTAAACCGTCCCCGTCCCCTAACCCTAACCTTAGCCCGAACCCTAACCCTAACCCTTCCGCGAAGCCTGACCCTCACCCTTCCCCTAATCCTAACCCGTACGCTGACACTAACCCGCGCCCTCACACGTACGCTCCCCCTAGAGCGTTGTCGTACCCTCACCTGGACCCTAAACCGTCCCCGTCCCCTAACCCTAACCCTAGCCCGAACCTTAACCCTAACCCTTCCCCGAAGCCTGACCCTCACCCGTCCCCTAATCCTAACCCGTACGCTGACACTAACCCGCGCCCTCACACGTACGCTCCCCCTAGAGCGTTGTCGTACCCTCACCTGGACCCTAAACCGTCCCCGTCCCCTAACCCTAACCCTAGCCCGAACCCTAACCCTAACCCTTCCCCGAAGCCTGACCCTCACCCGTCCCCTAATCCTAACCCGTACGCTGACACTAACCCGCGCCCTCACACGTACGCTCCCCCTACAACGTTGTCGTACCCTCACCTGGACCCTAAACCGTCCCCGTCCCCTAACCCTAACCCTAGCCCGAACCCTAACCCTAACCCTTCCCCGAAGCCTTACCCTCACCCGTCCCCTAATCCTAACCCGTACGCTGACACTAACCCGCGCCCTCACACGTACGCTCCCCCTAAAGCGTTGTCGTACCCTCACCTGGACCCTAAACCGTCCCCGTCCCCTAACCCTAACCCTAGCCCGAACCCTAACCCTAACCCTTCCCCGAAGCCTGACCCTCACCCGTCCCCTAATCCTAACCCGTACGCTGACACTAACCCGCGCCCTCACACGTACGCTCCCCCTAAAGCGTTGTCGTACCCTCACCTGGACCCTAAACCGTCCCCGTCCCCTAACCCTAACCCTAGCCCGAACCCTAACCCTAACTCTTCCCCGAAGCCTGACCCTCACCCGTCCCATAATACTAACCCGTACGCTGACACTAACCCGCGCCCTCACACGTACGCTCCCCCTAAAGCGTTGTCGTACCCTCACCTGGACCCTAAACCGTCCCCGTCCACTAACCCTAACCCTAGCCCGAACCCTAACCCTAACCCTTCCCCGAAGCCTGACCCTCACCCGTCCCCTAATCCTAACCCGTACGCTGACACTAACCCGCGCCCTCACACGTACGCTCCCCCTACAACGTTGTCGTACCCTCACCTGGACCCTAAACCGTCCCCGTTTCCTAACCCTAACCCTAGCCCGAACCCTAACCCTAACCCTTCCCCGAAGCCTGACCCTCACCCGTCCCCTAATCCTAACCCGTACGCTGACACTAACCCGCGCCCTCACACGTACGCTCCCCCTAAAGCGTTGTCGTACCCTCACCTGGACCCTAAACCGTCCCCGTCCCCTAACCCTAACCCTAGCCCGAACCCTAACCCTAACCCTTCCCCGAAGCCTGACCCTCACCCGTCCCCTAATCCTAACCCGTACGCTGACACTAACCCGCGCCCTCACACGTACGCTCCCCCTAAAGCGTTGTCGTACCCTCACCTGGACCCTAAACCGTCCCCGTCCCCTAACCCTAACCCTAGCCCGAACCCTAACCCTAACCCTTCCCCGAAGCCTGACCCTCACCCGTCCCCTAATCCTAACCCGTACGCTGACACTAACCCGCGCCCTCACACGTACGCTCCCCCTAAAGCGTTGTCGTACCCTCACTTGGACCCTAAACCGTCCCCGTCCCCTAACCCTAACCCTAGCCCGAACCCTAACCCTAACCCTTCCCCGAAGCCTGACACTCACCCGTCCCCTAATCCTAACCCGTACGCTGACACTAACCCGAGCCCTCACACGTACGCTCCCCCTAAAGCGTTGTCGTACCCTCACCTGGACCCTAAACCGTCCCCGTTTCCTAACCCTAACCCTAGCCCGAACCCTAACCCTAACACTTCCCCGAAGCCTGACCCTCACCCGTCCCCTAATCCTAACCCGTACGCTGACACTAACCCGCGCCCTCACACGTACGCTCCCCCTAAAGCGTTGTCGTACCCTCACCTGGACCCTAAACCGTCCCCGTCCCCTAACCCTAACCCTAGCCCGAACCCTAACCCTAACCCTTCCCCGAAGCCTGACCCTCACCCATCCCATTAATCCTAACCCGTACGCTGACACTAACCCGCGCCCTCACACGTACGCTCCCCCTAAAGCGTTCTCGTACCCTCACCTGGACCCTAAACCGTCCCCATCCCCTAACCCTAACCCTAGCCCGAACCCTAACCCTAGCCCTTCCCCGAAGCCTGACCCTCACCCGTCCCCTAATCCTAACCCGTACGCTGACACTAACCCGCGCCCTCACACGTACGCTCCCCCTAAAGCGTTGTCGTACCCTCACCTGGACCCTAAACCGTCCCCGTCCCCTAACCCTAACCCTAGCCCGAACCCTAACCCTAACCCTTCCCCGAAGCCTGACCCTCACCCGTCCCCTAATCCTAACCCGTACGCTGACACTAACCCGCGCCCTCACACGTACGCTCCCCCTAAAGCGTTGTCGTACCCTCACCTGGACCCTAAACCGTCCCCATCCCCTAACCCTAACCCTAGCCCGAACCCTAACCCTAGCCCTTCCCCGAAGCCTGACCCTCACCCGTCCCCTAATCCTAACCCGTACGCTGACACTAACCCGCGCCCTCACACGTACGCTCCCCCTAAAGCGTTGTCGTACCCTCACCTGGACCCTAAACCGTCCCCATCCCCTAACCCTAACCCTAGCCCGAACCCTAACCCTAGCCCTTCCCCGAAGCCTGACCCTCACCCGTCCCCTAATCCTAACCCGTACGCTGACACTAACCCGCGCCCTCACACGTACGCTCCCCCTAAAGCGTTGTCGTACCCTCACCTGGACCCTAAACCGTCCCCGTCCCCTAACCCTAACCCTAGCCCGAACCCTAACCCTAACACTTCCCCGAAGCCTGACCCTCACCCGTCCCCTAATCCTAACCCGTACGCTGACACTAACCCGCGCCCTCACACGTACGCTCCCCCTAAAGCGTTGTCGTACCCTCACCTGGACCCTAAACCGTCCCCGTCCCCTAACCCTGACCCTAGCCCTAACCCTAACCCTAACCCTTCCCCGAAGCCTGACCCTCACCCGTCCCCTAATCCTAACCCGTACGCTGACACTAACCCGCGCCCTCACACGTACGCTCCCCCTAAAGCGTAGTCGTACCCTCACCTGGACCCTAAACCGTCCCCGTCCCCTAACCCTAACCCTAGCCCGAACCCTAACCCTAACCCTTCCCCGAAGCCTGACCCTCACCCGTCCCCTAATCCTAACCCGTACGCTGACACTAACCCGCGCTCTCACACGTACGCTCCCCCTAAAGCGTTGTCGTACCCTCACCTGGACCCTAAACCGTCCCCGTCCCCTAACTCTAACCCTAGCCCGAACCCTAACCCTAACCCTTCCCCGAAGCCTGACCCTCACCCGTCCCCTAATCCTAACCCGTACGCTGACACTAACCCGCGCCCTCACACGTACGCTCCCCCTAAAGCGTTGTCGTACCCTCACTTGGACCCTAAACCGTCCCCGTCCCCTAACCCTAACCCTAGCCCGAACCCTAACCCTAACCCTTCCCCGAAGCCTGACACTCACCCGTCCCCTAATCCTAACCCGTACGCTGACACTAACCCACGCCCTCACACGTACGCTCCCCCTAAAGCGTTGTCGTACCCTCACCTGGACCCTAAACCGTCCCCGTTTCCTAACCCTAACCCTAGCCCGAACCCTAACCCTAACACTTCCCCGAAGCCTGACCCTCACCCGTCCCCTAATCCTAACCCGTATGCTGACACTAACCCGCGCCCTCACACGTACGCTCCCCCTAAAGCGTTGTCGTACCCTCACCTGGACCCTAAACCGTCCCCGTCCCCTAACCCTAACCCTAGCCCGAACCCTAACCCTAACCCTTCCCCGAAGCCTGACCCTCACCCGTCCCATTAATCCTAACCCGTACGCTGACACTAACCCACGCCCTCACACGTACGCTCCCCCTAAAGCGTTGTCGTACCCTCACCTGGACCCTAAACCGTCTCCGTCCCCTAACCCTAACCCTAGCCCAAACCCTAACCCTAACCCTTCCCCGAAGCCTGACACTCACCCGTCCCCTAATCCTAACCCGTACGCTGACACTAACACGCGCCCTCACACGTACGCTCCCCCTAAAGCGTTGTCGTACCCTCACCTGGACCCTAAACCGTCCCCGTCCCCTAACCCTAACCCTAGCCCGAACCCTAACCCTAACTCTTCCCCGAAGCCTGACCCTCACCCGTCCCCTAATCCTAACCCGTACGCTGACACTAACCCGCGCCCTCACACGTACGCTCCCCCTAAAGCGTTGTCGTACCCTCACCTGGACCCTAAACCTTCCCCGTCCCCTAACCCTAACACTAGACCGAACCCTAAACCTAACCCTTCCCCGAAGCCTGACCCTCACCCGTCCCCTAATCCTAACCCGTACGCTGACACTAACCCGCGCCCTCACACGTACGCTCCCCCTAAAGCGTTGTCGTACCCTCACCTGGACCCTAAACCGTCCCCGTCCCCTAACCCTAACCCTAGCCCGAACCCTAACCCTAACCCTTCCCCGAAGCCTGACCCTCGACCGTCCCCTAATCCTAACCCGTACGCTTACACTAACCCGCGCCCTCACACGTACGCTCCCCCTAAAGCGTTGTCGTACCCTCACCTGGACCCTAAACCGTCCCCTTCTCCTAACCCTAACCCTAGCCCGAACCCTAACCCTAACACTTCCCCGAAGCCTGACCCTCACCCGTCCCCTAATCCTAACCCGTACGCTGACACTAACCCGCGCCCTCACACGTACGCTCCCCCTAAAGCGTTGTCGTACCCTCACCTGGACCCTAAACCGTCCCCGTCCCCTAACCCTAACCCTAGCCCGAACCCTAACCCTAACCCTTCCCCGAAGCCTGACACTCACCCATCCCATTAATCCTAACCCGTACGCTGACACTAACCCGCGCCCTCACACGTACGCTCCCCCTAAAGCGTTGTCGTACCCTCACCTGGACCGTAAACCGTCCCCGTCCCCTAACCCTAACCCTAGCCCGAACCCTAACCCTAACCCTACCCCGAAGCCTGACCCTCACCCGTCCCCTAATCCTAACCCGTACGCTGACACTAACCCGCGCCCTCACACGTACGCTCCCCCTAAAGCGTTGTCGTACCCTCACCTGGACCCTAAACCGTCCCCGTCCCCTAACCCTAACCCTAGCCCGAACCCTAACCCTAACCCTTCCCCGAAGCCTGACCCTCACCCGTCCCCTAATCCTAACCCGTACGCTGACACTAACCCGCGCCCTCACACGTACGCTCCCCCTAAAGCGTTGTCGTACCCTCACCTGGACCGTAAACCGTCCCCGTCCCCTAACCCTAACCCTAGCCCGAACCCTAACCCTAGCCCTTCCCCGAAGCCTGACCCTCACCCGTCCCCTAATCCTAACCCGTACGCTGACACTAACCCGCGCCCTCACACGTACGCTCCCCCTAAAGCGTTGTCGTACCCTCACCTGGACCCTAAACCGTCCCCGTCCCCTAACCCTAACCCTAGCCCGAACCCTAACCCTAACCCTTCCCCGAAGCCTGACCCTCACCCGTCCCCTAATCCTAACCCGTACGCTGACACTAACCCGCGCCCTCACACGTACGCTCCCCCTAAAGCGTTGTCGTACCCTCACTTGGACCCTAAAACGTCCCCGTCCCCTAACCCTAACCCTAGCCCGAACCCTAACCCTAACCCTTCCCCGAAGCCTGACACTCACCCGTCCCCTAATCCTAACCCGTACGCTGACACTAACCCACGCCCTCACACGTACGCTCCCCCTAAAGCGTTGTCGTACCCTCACCTGGACCCTAAACCGTCCCCGTCCCCTAACCCTAACCCTAGCCCGAACCCTAACCCTAACCCTTCCCCGAAGCCTGACACTCACCCGTCCCCTAATCCTAACCCGTACGCTGACACTAACCCGCGCCCTCACACGTACGCTCCCCCTAAAGCGTTGTCGTACCCTCACCTGGACCCTAAACCGTCCCCGTCCCCTAACCCTAACCCTAGCCCGAACCCTAACCCTAACCCTTCCCCGAAGCCTGACCCTCACCCGTCCCCTAATCCTAACCCGTACGCTGACACTAACCCGCGCCCTCACACGTACGCTCCCCCTAAAGCGTTGTCGTACCCTCACCTGGACCCTAAACCTTCCCCGTCCCCTAACCCTAACACTAGACCGAACCCTAACCCTAACCCTTCCCCGAAGCCTGACCCTCACCCGTCCCCTAATCCTAACCCGCACGCTGACACTAACCCGCGCCCTCACACGTACGCTCCCCCTAAAGCGTTGTCGTACCCTCACCTGGACCCTAAACCGTCCCCGTCCCCTAACCCTAACCCTAGCCCGAACCCTAACCCTAACCCTTCCCCGAAGCCTGACCCTCACCCGTCCCCTAATCCTAACCCGTACGCTGACACTAACCCGCGCCCTCACACGTACGCTCCCCCTAAAGCGTTGTCGTACCCTCACCTGGACCCTAAACCGTCCCCTTCTCCTAACCCTAACCCTAGCCCGAACCCTAACCCTAACACTTCCCCGAAGCCTGACCCTCACCCGTCCCCTAATCCTAACCCGTACGCTGACACTAACCCGCGCCCTCACACGTACGCTCCCCCTAAAGCGTTGTCGTACCCTCACCTGGACCCTAAACCGTCCCCATCCCCTAACCCTAACCCTAGCCCGAACCCTAACCCTAACCCTTCCCCGAAGCCTGACCCTCACCCATCCCATTAATCCTAACCCGTACGCTGACACTAACCCGCGCCCTCACACGTACGCTCCCCCTAAAGCGTTGTCGTACCCTCACCTGGACCGTAAACCGTCCCCGTCCCCTAACCCTAACCCTAGCCCGAACCCTAACCCTAACCCTTCCCCGAAGCCTGACCCTCACCCGTCCCCTAATCCTAACCCGTACGCTGACACTAACCCGCGCCCTCACACGTACGCTCCCCCTAAAGCGTTGTCGTACCCTCACCTGGACCCTAAACCGTCCCCGTCCCCTAACCCTAACCCTAGCCCGAACCCTAACCCTAACCCTTCCCCGAAGCCTGACCCTCACCCGTCCCCTAATCCTAACCCGTACGCTGACACTAAGCCGCGCCCTCACACGTACGCTCCCCCTAAAGCGTTGTCGTACCCTCACCTGGACCCTAAACCGTCCCCGTCCCCTAACCCTAACCCTAGCCTGAACCCTAACCCTAACCCTTCCCCGAAGCCTGACACTCACCCTTCCCCTAATCCTAACCCGTACGCTGACACTAACCCGCGCCCTCACACGTACGTTCCCCCTAAAGCGTTGTCGTACCCTCACCTGGACCCTAAACCGTCCCCGTCCCCTAACCCTAACCTTAGCCCGAACCCTAACCCTAACCCTTCCGCGAAGCCTGACCCTCACCCTTCCCCTAATCCTAACCCGTACGCTGACACTAACCCGCGCCCTCACACGTACGCTCCCCCTAGAGCGTTGTCGTACCGTCATCTGGACCCTAAACCGTCCCCGTCCCCTAACCCTAACCCTAGCCCGAACCTTAACCCTAACCCTTCCCCGAAGCCTGACCCTCACCCGTCCCCTAATCCTAACCCGTACGCTGACACTAACCCGCGCCCTCACACGTATGCTCCCCCTAAAGCGTTGTCGTACCCTCACCTGGACCCTAAACCGTCCCCGTCCCCTAACCCTAACCCTAGCCCGAACCCTAACCCTAACCCTTCCCCGAAGCCTGACCCTCACCCGTCCCCTAATCCTAACCCGTACGCTGACACTAACCCGCGCCCTCACACGTACGCTCCCCCTAAAGCGTTGTCGTACCCTCACCTGGACCCTAAACCGTCCCCGTCCCCTAACCCTAACCCTAGCCCGAACCCTAACCCTAGCCCTTCCCCGAAGCCTGACCCTCACCCGTCCCCTAATCTTAACCCGTACGCTGACACTAACCCGCGCCCTCACACGTACGCTCCCCCTAAAGCGTTGTCGTACCCTCACCTGGACCCTAAACCGTCCCCGTCCCCTAACCCTAACCCTAGCCCGAACCCTAACCCTAACCCTTCCCCGAAGCCTGACCTTCACCCGTCCCCTAATCCTAACCCGTACGCTGACACTAACCCACGCCCTCACACGTACGCTCCCCCTAAAGCGTTGTCGTACCCTCACTTGGACCCTAAACCGTCCCCGTCCCCTAACCCTAACCCTAGCCCGAACCCTAACCCTAACCCTTCGCCGAAGCCTGACACTCACCCGTCCCCTAATCCTAACCCGTACGCTGACACTAACCCACGCCCTCACACGTACGCTTCCCCTAAAGCGTTGTCGTACCCTCACCTGGACCCTAAACCGTCCCCGTTTCCTAACCCTAACCCTAGCCCGAACCCTAACCCTAACACTTCCCCGAAGCCTGACCCTCACCCGTCCCCTAATCCTAACCCGTATGCTGACACTAACCCGCGCCCTCACACGTACGCTCCCCCTAAAGCGTTGTCGTACCCTCACCTGGACCCTAAACCGTCCCCGTCCCCTAACCCTAACCCTAGCCCGAACCCTAACCCTAACCCTTCCCCGAAGCCTGACCCTCACCCGTCCCATTAATCCTAACCCGTACGCTGACACTAACCCACGCCCTCACACGTACGCTCCCCCTAAAGCGTTGTCGTACCCTCACCTGGACCCTAAACCGTCCCCGTCCCCTAACCCTAACCCTAGCCCGAACCCTAACCCTAACCCTTCCCCGAAGCCTGACACTCACCCGTCCCCTAATCCTAACCCGTACGCTGACACTAACCCGCGCCCTCACACGTACGCTCCCCCTAAAGCGTTGTCGTACCCTCACCTGGACCCTAAACCGTCCCCGTCCCCTAACCCTAACCCTAGCCCGAACCCTAACCCTAACCCTTCCCCGAAGCCTGACCCTCACCCGTCCCCTAATCCTAACCCGTACGCTGACACTAACCCGCGCCCTCACACGTACGCTCCCCCTAAAGCGTTGTCGTACCCTCACCTGGACCCTAAACCTTCCCCGTCCCCTAACCCTAACACTAGACCGAACCCTAACCCTAACCCTTCCCCGAAGCCTGACCCTCACCCGTCCCCTAATCCTAACCCGTACGCTGACACTAACCCGCGCCCTCACACGTACGCTCCCCCTAAAGCGTTGTCGTACCCTCACCTGGACCCTAAACCGTCCCCGTCCCCTAACCCTAACCCTAGCCCGAACCCTAACCCTAACCCTTCCCCGAAGCCTGACCCTCACCCGTCCCCTAATCCTAACCCGTACGCTTACACTAACCCGTGCCCTCACACGTACGCTCCCCCTAAAGCGTTGTCGTACCCTCACCTGGACCCTAAACCGTCCCCTTCTCCTAACCCTAACCCTAGCCCGAACCCTAACCCTAACACTTCCCCGAAGCCTGACCCTCACCCGTCCCCTAATCCTAACCCGTACGCTGACACTAACCCGCGCCCTCACACGTACGCTCCCCCTAAAGCGTTGTCGTACCCTCACCTGGACCCTAAACCGTCCCCGTCCCCTAACCCTAACCCTAGCCCGAACCCTAACCCTAACCCTTCCCCGAAGCCTGACCCTCACCCGTCCCCTAATCCTAACCCGTACGCTGACACTAACCCGCGCCCTCACACGTACGCTCCCCCTAAAGCGTTGTCGTACCCTCACCTGGACCCTAAACCTTCCCCGTCCCCTAACCCTAACCCTAGACCGAACCCTAACCCTAACACTTCCCCGAAGCCTGACCCTCACCCGTCCCCTAATCCTAACCCGTACGCTGACACTAAGCTGCGCCCTCACACGTACTCTCCCCCTAAAGCGTTGTCGTACCCTCACCTGGACCCTAAACCGTCCCCGTCCCCTAACCCTAACCCTAGCCCGAACCCTAACCCTAACCCTTCCCCGAAGCCTGACCCTCACCCGTCCCCTAATCCTAACCCGTACGCTGACACTAACCCGCGCCCTCACATGTATGCTCCCCCTAAAGCGTTGTCGTACCCTCACCTGGACCCTAAACCGTCCCCGTCCCCTAACCCTAACCCTAGCCCGAACCCTAAACCTAACCCTTCCCTGAAGCCTGACCCTCACCCGTCCCCTAATCCTAACCCGTACGCTGACACTAACCCACGCCCTAACACATACGCTCTCCCTAAAGCGTTGTCGTACCCTCACCTGGACCCTAAACCGTCCCCGTCCCCTAACCCTAACCCTAGCCCGAACCCTAACCCTAACCCTTCCCCGAAGCCTCACCCTAACCCATCCCCTAATCCTAAACCGTACGCTGACACTAACCCGTGCCCTCACACGTACGCTCCCCCTAAAGCGTTGTCGTACCCTCACCTGAACCCTAAACCGTCCCCGTCCCCTAACCCTAACCCTAGCCAGAACCCTAACCCTAACCCCTCCCCGAAGCCTGACCCTCACCCGTCCCCTAATCCTAACCCGTACGCTGACACTAACCTGCGCCCTCACACGTACGCTCCCCCTAAAGCGTTGTCGTACCCTCACCTGGACCCTAAACCGTCCCCGTCCCCTAACCCTAACCCTAGCCCGAACCCTAACCCTAACCCTTCCCCGAAGCCTGACCCTCACCCGTCCCCTAATCCTAACCCGTACGCTGACACTAACCCGCGCCCTCACACGTACGCTCCCCCTAAAGCGTTGTCGTACCCTCACCTGGACCCTAAACCGTCCGCGTCCCCTAACCCTAACCCTAGCCCGAACCCTAACCCTAACCCTTCCCCGAAGCCTGACCCTCACCCGTCCCCTAATCCTAACCCGTACGCTGACACTAACCCGCGCCCTCACACGTACGCTCCACCTAAAGCGTTGTCGTACCCTCACCTGGACCCTAAACCGTCCCCGTCCCCTAACCCTAACCCTAGCCCGAACCCTAACCCTAACCCTTCCCCGAAGCCTGACCCTCACCCGTCCCCTAATCCTAACCCGTACGCTGACACTAAGCTGCGCCCTCACACGTACGCTCCCCCTAAAGCGTTGTCGTACCCTCACCTGGACCCTAAACCGTCCCCGTCCCCTAACCCTAACCCTAGCCCGAACCCTAACCCTAACCCTTCCCCGAAGCCTGACCCTCACCCGTCCCCTAATCCTAACCCGTACGCTGACACTAACCCGCGCCCTCACACGTACGCTCCCCCTAAAGCGTTGTCGTACCCTCACCTGGACCCTAAACCGTCCCCGTCCCCTAACCCTAACCCTAGCCCGAACCCTAACCCTAACCCTTCCCCGAAGCCTGACCCTCACCCGTCCCCTAATCCTAACCCGTACGCTGACACTAACCCGCGCCCTCACACGTATGCTCCCCCTAAAGCGTTGTCGTGCCCTCACCTGGACCCTAAACCGTCCCCGTCCCCTAACCCTAACCCTAGCCCGAACCCTAACCCTAACCCTTCCCCGAAGCCTGACCCTCACCCGTCCCCTAATCCTAACCCGTACGCTGACACTAACCCGCGCCCTCACACGTACGCTCCCCCTATAGCGTTGTCGTACCCTCACCTGGACCCTAAACCGTCCCCGTCCCCTAACCCTAACCCTAGCCCGAACCCTAACCCTAACCCTTCCCCGAAGCCTGACCCTCACCCGTCCCCTAATCCTAACCCGTACGCTGACACTAACCCACGCCCTCACACGTACGCTTCCCCTAAAGCGTTGTCGTACCCTCACCTGGACCCTAAACCGTCCCCGTTTCCTAACCCTAACCCTAGCCCGAACCCTAACCCTAACACTTCCCCGAAGCCTGACCCTCACCCGTCCCCTAATCCTAACCCGTATGCTGACACTAACCCGCGCCCTCACACGTACGCTCCCCCTAAAGCGTTGTCGTACCCTCACCTGGACCCTAAACCGTCCCCGTCCCCTAACCCTAACCCTAGCCCGAACCCTAACCCTAACCCTTCCCCGAAGCCTGACCCTCACCCGTCCCATTAATCCTAACCCGTACGCTGACACTAACCCACGCCCTCACACGTACGCTCCCCCTAAAGCGTTGTCGTACCCTCACCTGGACCCTAAACCGTCCCCGTCCCCTAACCCTAACCCTAGCCCGAACCCTAACCCTAACCCTTCCCCGAAGCCTGACACTCACCCGTCCCCTAATCCTAACCCGTACGCTGACACTAACCCGCGCCCTCACACGTACGCTCCCCCTAAAGCGTTGTCGTACCCTCACCTGGACCCTAAACCGTCCCCGTCCCCTAACCCTAACCCTAGCCCGAACCCTAACCCTAACCCTTCCCCGAAGCCTGACCCTCACCCGTCCCCTAATCCTAACCCGTACGCTGACACTAACCCGCGCCCTCACACGTACGCTCCCCCTAAAGCGTTGTCGTACCCTCACCTGGACCCTAAACCTTCCCCGTCCCCTAACCCTAACACTAGACCGAACCCTAACCCTAACCCTTCCCCGAAGCCTGACCCTCACCCGTCCCCTAATCCTAACCCGTACGCTGACACTAACCCGCGCCCTCACACGTACGCTCCCCCTAAAGCGTTGTCGTACCCTCACCTGGACCCTAAACCGTCCCCGTCCCCTAACCCTAACCCTAGCCCGAACCCTAACCCTAACCCTTCCCCGAAGCCTGACTCTCACCCGTACCCTAATCCTAACCCGTACGCTTACACTAACCCGTGCCCTCACACGTACGCTCCCCCTAAAGCGTTGTCGTACCCTCACCTGGACCCTAAACCGTCCCCTTCTCCTAACCCTAACCCTAGCCCGAACCCTAACCCTAACACTTCCCCGAAGCCTGACCCTCACCCGTCCCCTAATCCTAACCCGTACGCTGACACTAACCCGCGCCCTCACACGTACGCTCCCCCTAAAGCGTTGTCGTACCCTCACCTGGACCCTAAACCGTCCCCGTCCCCTAACCCTAACCCTAGCCCGAACCCTAACCCTAACCCTTCCCCGAAGCCTGACCCTCACCCGTCCCCTAATCCTAACCCGTACGCTGACACTAACCCGCGCCCTCACACGTACGCTCCCCCTAAAGCGTTGTCGTACCCTCACCTGGACACTAAACCTTCCCCGTCCCCTAACCCTAACCCTAGACCGAACCCTAACCCTAACCCTTCCCCGAAGCCTGACCCTCACCCGTCCCCTAATCCTAACCCGTACGCTGACACTAAGCTGCGCCCTCACACGTACTCTCCCCCTAAAGCGTTGTCGTACCCTCACCTGGACCCTAAACCGTCCCCGTCCCCTAACCCTAACCCTAGCCCGAACCCTAACCCTAACCCTTCCCCGAAGCCTGACCCTCACCCGTCCCCTAATCCTAACCCGTACGCTGACACTAACCCGCGCCCTCACATGTATGCTCCCCCTAAAGCGTTGTCGTACCCTCACCTGGACCCTAAACCGTCCCCGTCCCCTAACCCTAACCCTAGCCCGAACCCTAAACCTAACCCTTCCCTGAAGCCTGACCCTCACCCGTCCCCTAATCCTAACCCGTACGCTGACACTAACCCACGCCCTAACACGTACGCTCTCCCTAAAGCGTTGTCGTACCCTCACCTGGACCCTAAACCGTCCCCGTCCCCTAACCCTAACCCTAGCCCGAACCCTAACCCTAACCCTTCCCCGAAGCCTCACCCTAACCCATCCCCTAATCCTAAACCGTACGCTGACACTAACCCGTGCCCTCACACGTACGCTCCCCCTAAAGCGTTGTCGTACCCTCACCTGAACCCTAAACCGTCCCCGTCCCCTAACCCTAACCCTAGCCAGAACCCTAACCCTAACCCCTCCCCGAAGCCTGACCCTCACCCGTCCCCTAATCCTAACCCGTACGCTGACACTAACCTGCGCCCTCACACGTACGCTCCCCCTAAAGCGTTGTCGTACCCTCACCTGGACCCTAAACCGTCCCCGTCCCCTAACCCTAACCCTAGCCCGAACCCTAACCCTAACCCTTCCCCGAAGCCTGACCCTCACCCGTCCCCTAATCCTAACCCGTACGCTGACACTAACCCGCGCCCTCACACGTACGCTCCCCCTAAAGCGTTGTCGTACCCTCACCTGGACCCTAAACCGTCCGCGTCCCCTAACCCTAACCCTAGCCCGAACCCTAACCCTAACCCTTCCCCGAAGCCTGACCCTCACCCGTCCCCTAATCCTAACCCGTACGCTGACACTAACCCGCGCCCTCACACGTACGCTCCACCTAAAGCGTTGTCGTACCCTCACCTGGACCCTAAACCGTCCCCGTCCCCTAACCCTAACCCTAGCCCGAACCCTAACCCTAACCCTTCCCCGAAGCCTGACCCTCACCCGTCCCCTAATCCTAACCCGTACGCTGACACTAAGCTGCGCCCTCACACGTACGCTCCCCCTAAAGCGTTGTCGTACCCTCACCTGGACCCTAAACCGTCCCCGTCCCCTAACCCTAACCCTAGCCCGAACCCTAACCCTAACCCTTCCCCGAAGCCTGACACTCACCCGTCCCCTAATCCTAACCCGTACGCTGACACTAACCCGCGCCCTCACACGTACGCTCCCCCTAAAGCGTTGTCGTACCCTCACCTGGACCCTAAACCGTCCCCGTCCCCTAACCCTAACCCTAGCCCGAACCCTAACCCTAACCCTTCCCCGAAGCCTGACCCTCACCCGTCCCCTAATCCTAACCCGTACGCTGACACTAACCCGCGCCCTCACACGTATGCTCCCCCTAAAGCGTTGTCGTACCCTCACCTGGACCCTAAACCGTCCCCGTCCCCTAACCCTAACCCTAGCCCGAACCCTAACCCTAACCCTTCCCCGAAGCCTGACCCTCACCCGTCCCCTAATCCTAACCCGTACGCTGACACTAACCCGCGCCCTCACACGTACGCTCCCCCTATAGCGTTGTCGTACCCTCACCTGGACCCTAAACCGTCCCCGTCCCCTAACCCTAACCCTAGCCCGAACCCTAACCCTAACCCTTCCCCGAAGCCTGACCCTCACCCGTCCCCTAATCCTAACCCGTACGCTGACACTAACCCGCGCCCTCACACGTACGCTCCCCCTAAAGCGTTGTCGTACCCTCACCTGGACCGTAAACCGTCCCCGTCCCCTAACCCTAACCCTAGCCCGAACCCTAACCCTAGCCCTTCCCCGAAGCCTGACCCTCACCCGTCCCCTAATCCTAACCCGTACGCTGACACTAACCCGCGCCCTCACACGTACGCTCCCCCTAAAGCGTTGTCGTACCCTCACCTGGACCCTAAACCGTCCCCGTCCCCTAACCCTAACCCTAGCCCGAACCCTAACCCTAACACTTCCCCAAAGCCTGACCCTCACCCGTCCCCTAATCCTAACCCGTACGCTGACACTAACCCGCGCCCTCACACGTACGCTCCCCCTAAAGCGTTGTCGTACCCTCACCTGGACCCTAAACCGTCCCCGTCCCCTAACCCTAACCCTAGCCCGAACCCTAACCCTAACCCTTCCCCGAAGCCTGACCCTCACCCGTCCCCTAATCCTAACCCGTACGCTGACACTAACCCGCGCCCTCACACGTACGCTCCCCCTAAAGCGTTGTCGTACCCTCACCTGGACCCTAAACCGTCCCCGTCCCCTAACCCTAACCCTAGCCTGAACCCTAACCCTAACCCTTCCCCGAAGCCTGACACTCACCCTTCCCCTAATCCTAACCCGTACGCTGACACTAACCCGCGCCCTCACACGTACGCTCCCCCTAAAGCGTTGTCGTACCCTCACCTGGACCCTAAACCGTCCCCGTCCCCTAACCCTAACCTTAGACCGAACCATAACCCTAACCCTTCCGCGAAGCCTGACCCTCACCCTTCCCCTAATCCTAACCCGTACGCTGACACTAACCCGCGCCCTCACACGTACGCTCCCCCTAGAGCGTTGTCGTACCCTCACCTGGACCCTAAACCGTCCCCGTCCCCTAACCCTAACCCTAGCCCGAACCTTAACCCTAACCCTTCCCCGAAGCCTGACCCTCACCCGTCCCCTAATCCTAACCCGTACGCTGACACTAACCCGCGCCCTCACACGTACGCTCCCCCTAAAGCGTTGTCGTACCCTCACCTGGACCCTAAACCGTCCCCGTCCCCTAACCCTTTCCCTAGCCCGAACCCTAACCCTAACCCTTCCCCGAAGCCTGACCCTCACCCGTCCCCTAATCCTAACCCGTACGCTGACACTAACCCGCGCCCTCACACGTACGCTCCCCCTAAAGCGTTGTCGTACCCTCACCTGGACCCTAAACCGTCCGCGTCCCCTAACCCTAACCCTAGCCCGAACCCTAACCCTAACCCTTCCCCGAAGCCTGACCCTCACCCGTCCCCTAATCCTAACCCGTACGCTGACACTAACCCGCGCCCTCACATGTACGCTCCCCCTAAAGCGTTGTCGTACCCTCACCTGGACCCTAAACCGTCCCCGTCCCCTAACCCTAACCCTAGCCCGAACCCTAACCCTAACCCTTCCCCGAAGCCTGACCCTCACCCGTCCCCTAATCCTAACCCGTACGCTGACACTAAGCCGCGCCCTCACACGTACGCTCCCCCTAAAGCGTTGTCGTACCCTCACCTGGACCCTAAACCGTCCCCGTCCCCTAACCCTAACCCTAGCCCGAACCCTAACCCTAACCCTTCCCCGAAGCCTGACCCTCACCCGTCCCCTAATCCTAACCCGTACGCTGACACTAACCCGCGCCCTCACACGTACGCTCCCCCTAAAGCGTTGTCGTACCCTCACCTGGACCCTAAACCGTCCCCGTCCCCTAACCCTAACCCTAGCCTGAACCCTAACCCTAACCCTTCCCCGAAGCCTGACACTCACCCTTCCCCTAATCCTAACCCGTACGCTGACACTAACCCGCGCCCTCACACGTACGCTCCCCCTAAAGCGTTGTCGTACCCTCACCTGGACCCTAAACCGTCCCCGTCCCCTAACCCTAACCTTAGCCCGAACCCTAACCCTAACCCTTCCGCGAAGCCAGACCCTCACCCTTCCCCTAATCCTAACCCGTACGCTGACACTAACCCGCGCCCTCACACGTACGCTCCCCCTAGAGCGTTGTCGTACCCTCACCTGGACCCTAAACCGTCCCCGTCCCCTAACCCTAACCCTAGCCCGAACCTTAACCCTAACCCTTCCCCGAAGCCTGACCCTCACCCGTCCCCTAATCCTAACCCGTACGCTGACACTAACCCGCGCCCTCACATGTACGCTCCCCCTAAAGCGTTGTCGTACCCTCACCTGGACCCTAAACCGTCCCCGTCCCCTAACCCTTTCCCTAGCCCGAACCCTAACCCTAACCCTTCCCCGAAGCCTGACCCTCACCCGTCCCCTAATCCTAACCCGTACGCTGACACTAACCCGCGCCCTCACACGTACGCTCCCCCTAAAGCGTTGTCGTACCCTCACCTGGACCCTAAACCGTCCGCGTCCCCTAACCCTAACCCTAGCCCGAACCCTAACCCTAACCCTTCCGCGAAGCCTGACCCTCACCCTTCCCCTAATCCTAACCCGTACGCTGACACTAACCCGCGCCCTCACACGTACGCTCCCCCTAGAGCGTTGTCGTACCCTCACCTGGACCCTAAACCGTCCCCGTCCCCTAACCCTAACCCTAGCCCGAACCTTAACCCTAACCCTTCCCCGAAGCCTGACCCTCACCCGTCCCCTAATCCTAACCCGTACGCTGACACTAACCCGCGCCCTCACACGTACGCTCCCCCTAAAGCGTTGTCATACCCTCACCTGGACCCTAAACCGTCCCCGTCCCCTAACCCTTTCCCTAGCCCGAACCCTAACCCTAACCCTTCCCCGAAGCCTGACCCTCACCCGTCCCCTAATCCTAACCCGTACGCTGACACTAACCCGCGCCCTCACACGTACGCTCCCCCTAAAGCGTTGTCGTACCCTCACCTGGACCCTAAACCGTCCGCGTCCCCTAACCCTAACCCTAGCCCGAACCCTAACCCTAACCCTTCCCCGAAGCCTGACCCTCACCCGTCCCCTAATCCTAACCCGTACGCTGACACTAACCCGCGCCCTCACATGTACGCTCCCCCTAAAGCGTTGTCGTACCCTCACCTGGACCCTAAACCGTCCCCGTCCCCTAACCCTAACCCTAGCCCGAACCCTAACCCTAACCCTTCCCCGAAGCCTGACCCTCACCCGTCCCCTAATCCTAACCCGTACGCTGACACTAAGCCGCGCCCTCACACGTACGCTCCCCCTAAAGCGTTGTCGTACCCTCACCTGGACCCTAAACCGTCCCCGTCCCCTAACCCTAACCCTAGCCTGAACCCTAACCCTAACCCTTCCCCGAAGCCTGACACTCACCCTTCCCCTAATCCTAACCCGTACGCTGACACTAACCCGCGCCCTCACACGTACGCTCCCCCTAAAGCGTTGTCGTACCCTCACCTGGACCCTAAACCGTCCCCGTCCCCTAACCCTAACCTTAGCCCGAACCCTAACCCTAACCCTTCCGCGAAGCCTGACCCTCACCCTTCCCCTAATCCTAACCCGTACGCTGACACTAACCCGCGCCCTCACACGTACGCTCCCCCTAGAGCGTTGTCGTACCCTCACCTGGACCCTAAACCGTCCCCGTCCAGTAACCCTAACCCTAGCCCGAACCTTAACCCTAACCCTTCCCCGAAGCCTGACCCTCACCCGTCCCCTAATCCTAACCCGTACGCTGACACTAACCCGCGCCCTCACACGTACGCTCCCCCTAAAGCGTTGTCGTACCCTCACCTGGACCCTAAACCGTCCCCGTCCCCTAACCCTTTCCCTAGCCCGAACCCTAACCCTAACCCTTCCCCGAAGCCTGACCCTCACCCGTCCCCTAATCCTAACCCGTACGCTGACACTAACCCGCGCCCTCACACGTACGCTCCCCCTAAAGCGTTGTCGTACCCTCACCTGGACCCTAAACCGTCCGCGTCCCCTAACCCTAACCCTAGCCCGAACCCTAACCCTAACCCTTCCCCGAAGCCTGACCCTCACCCGTCCCCTAATCCTAACCCGTACGCTGACACTAACCCGCGCCCTCACATGTACGCTCCCCCTAAAGCGTTGTCGTACCCTCACCTGGACCCTAAACCGTCCCCGTCCCCTAACCCTAACCCTAGCCCGAACCCTAACCCTAACCCTTCCCCGAAGCCTGACCCTCACCCGTCCCCTAATCCTAACCCGTACGCTGACACTAAGCCGCGCCCTCACACGTACGCTCCCCCTAAAGCGTTGTCGTACCCTCACCTGGACCCTAAACCGTCCCCGTCCCCTAACCCTAACCCTAGCCCGAACCCTAACCCTAACCCTTCCGCGAAGCCTGACCCTCACCCTTCCCCTAATCCTAACCCGTATGCTGACACTAACCCGCGCCCTCACCCGTACGCTCCCCCTAAAGCGTTGTCGTACCCTCACCTGGACCCTAAACCGTCCCCGTCCCCTAAACCTAACCCTAGACCGAACCCTAACCCTAACCCTTCCCCGAAGCCTGACCCTCACCCGTCCCCTAATCCTAACCCGTACGCTGACACTAACCCGCGCCCTCACACGTACGCTCCCCCTAAAGCGTTGTCCTACCCTCACCTGGACCCTAAACCGTCCCCGTCCCCTAACCCTAACCCTAGCCCGAACCCTAACCCTAACCCTTCCCCGAAGCCTGACCCTCACCCGTCCCCTAATCCTAACCCGTACGCTGACACTAACCCGCGCCCTCACACGTACGCTCCCCCTAAAGCGTTGTCGTACCCTCACCTGGACCCTAAACCGTCCCCGTCCCCTAACCCTAACCCTAGCCCGAACCCTAACCCTAACCCTTCCCCGAAGCCTGACCCTCACCCGTCCCCTAATCCTAACCCGTACGCTGACACTAACCCGCGCCCTCACACGTACGCTCCCCCTAAAGCGTTGTCGTACCCTCACCTGGACCCTAAACCGTCCCCGTCCCCTAACCCTAACCCTAGCCCGAACCCTAACCCTAACCCTTCCCCGAAGCCTGACCCTCACCCGTCCCCTAATCCTAACCCGTACGCTGACACTAACCCGCGCCCTCACACGTACGCTCCCCCTAAAGCGTTGTCGTACCCTCACCTGGACCCTAAACCGTCCCCGTCCCCTAACCCTAACCCTTGCCCGAACCCTAACCCTAACCCTTCCCCGAAGCCTGACCCTCACCCGTCCCCTAATCCTAACCCGTACGCTGACACTAACCCGCGCCCTCACACGTACGCTCCCCCTAAAGCGTTGTCGTACCCTCACCTGGACTCTAAACCATCCCCGTCCCCTAACCCTAACCCTAGCCCGAACCCTAACCCTAACCCTTCCCCGAAGCCTGACCCTCACCCGTCCCCTAATCCTAACCCGTACGCTGACACTAACCCGCGCCCTCACACGTACGCTCCCCCTAAAGCGTGGTCGTACCCTCACCTGGACCCTAAACCTTCCCCGTCCCCTAACCCTAACCCTAGACCGAACCCTAACCCTAACCCTTCCCCGAAGCCTGACCCTCACCCGTCCCCTAATCCTAACCCGTACGCTGACACTAACCCGCGCCCTCACACGTACGCTCCCCCTAAAGCGTTGTCGTACCCTCACCTGGACCCTAAACCGTCCCCGTTTCCTAACCCTAACCCTAGCCCGAACCCTAACCCTAACCCTTCCCCAAGCCTGACCCTCACCCGTCCCCTAATCCTAACCCGTACGCTGACACTAACACGCGCCCTCACACGTACGCTCCCCCTAAAGCGTTGTCGTACCCTCACCTGGACCCTAAACCGTCCCCGTCCCCTAACCCTAACCTTAGCCCGAACCCTAACCCTAACCCTTCCGCGAAGCCTGACCCTCACCCTTCCCCTAATCCTAACCCGTACGCTGACACTAACCCGCGCCCTCACACGTACCCTCCCCCTAGAGCGTTGTCGTACCGTCATCTGGACCCTAAACCGTCCCCGTCCCCTAACCCTAACCCTAGCCCGAACCTTAAACCTAACCCTTCCCCGAAGCCTGACCCTCACCCGTCCCCTAATCCTAACCCGTACGCTGACACTAACCCGCGCCCTCACACGTACGCTCCCCCTAAAGCGTTGTCGTACCCTCACCTGGACCCTAAACCGTCCCCGTCCCCTAACCCTAAACCTAGCCCGAACCCTAACCCTAACCCTTCCCCGAAGCCTGACCCTCACCCGTCCCCTAATCCTAACCCGTACGCTGACACTAAGCCGCGCCCTCACACGTACGCTCCCCCTAAAGCGTTGTCGTACCCTCACCTGGACCCTAAACCGTCCCCGTCCCCTAACCCTAACCCTAGCCCGAACCCTAACCCTAACCCTTCCGCGAAGCCTGACCCTCACCCTTCCCCTAATCCTAACCCGTATGCTGACACTAACCCGCGCCCTCACCCGTACGCTCCCCCTAAAGCGTTGTCGTACCCTCACCTGGACCCTAAACCGTCCCCGTCCCCTAAACCTAACCCTAGACCGAACCCTAACCCTAACCCTTCCCCGAAGCCTGACCCTCACCCGTCCCCTAATCCTAACCCGTACGCTGACACTAACCCGCGCCCTCACACGTACGCTCCCCCTAAAGCGTTGTCCTACCCTCACCTGGACCCTAAACCGTCCCCGTCCCCTAACCCTAACCCTAGCCCGAACCCTAACCCTAACCCTTCCCCGAAGCCTGACCCTCACCCGTCCCCTAATCCTAACCCGTACGCTGACACTAACCCGCGCCCTCACACGTACGCTCCCCCTAAAGCGTTGTCGTACCCTCACCTGGACCCTAAACCGTCCCCGTCCCCTAACCCTAACCCTAGCCCGAACCCTAACCCTAACCCTTCCCCGAAGCCTGACCCTCACCCGTCCCCTAATCCTAACCCGTACGCTGACACTAACCCGCGCCCTCACACGTACGCTCCCCCTAAAGCGTTGTCGTACCCTCACCTGGACCCTAAACCGTCCCCGTCCCCTAACCCTAACCCTAGCCCGAACCCTAACCCTAACCCTTCCCCGAAGCCTGACCCTCACCCGTCCCCTAATCCTAACCCGTACGCTGACACTAACCCGCGCCCTCACACGTACGCTCCCCCTAAAGCGTTGTCGTACCCTCACCTGGACCCTAAACCGTCCCCGTCCCCTAACCCTAACCCTTGCCCGAACCCTAACCCTAACCCTTCCCCGAAGCCTGACCCTCACCCGTCCCCTAATCCTAACCCGTACGCTGACACTAACACGCGCCCTCACACGTACGCTCCCCCTAAAGCGTTGTCGTACCCTCACCTGGACCCTAAACCGTCCCCGTCCCCTAACCCTAACCTTAGCCCGAACCCTAACCCTAACCCTTCCGCGAAGCCTGACCCTCACCCTTCCCCTAATCCTAACCCGTACGCTGACACTAACCCGCGCCCTCACACGTACGCTCCCCCTAGAGCGTTGTCGTACCGTCATCTGGACCCTAAACCGTCCCCGTCCCCTAACCCTAACCCTAGCCCGAACCTTAAACCTAACCCTTCCCCGAAGCCTGACCCTCACCCGTCCCCTAATCCTAACCCGTACGCTGACACTAACCCGCGCCCTCACACGTACGCTCCCCCTAAAGCGTTGTCGTACCCTCACCTGGACCCTAAACCGTCCCCGTCCCCTAACCCTAAACCTAGCCCGAACCCTAACCCTAACCCTTCCCCGAAGCCTGACCCTCACCCGTCCCCTAATCCTAACCCGTACGCTGACACTAACCCGCGCCCTCACACGTACGCTCCCCCTAAAGCGTTGTCGTACCCTCACTTGGACCCTAAACCGTCCCCGTCCCCTAACCCTAACCCTAGCCCGAACCCTAACCCTAACCCTTCCCCGAAGCCTGACCCTCACCCGTCCCCTAATCCTAACCCGTACGCTGACACTAACCCGCGCCCTCACACGTACGCTCCCCCTAAAGCGTTGTCGTACCCTCACCTGGACCCTAAACCGTCCCCGTCCCCTAACCCTAACCCTAGCCCGAACCCTAACCCTAACACTTCCCCGAAGCCTGACCCTCACCCGTCCCCTAATCCTAACCCGTACGCTGACACTAACCCGCGCCCTCACACGTACGCTCCCCCTAAAGCGTTGTCGTACCCTCACCTGGACCCTAAACCGTCCCCGTCCCCTAACCCTAATTCTAGCCCGAACCCTAACCCTAACCCTTCCCCGAAGCCTGACCCTCACCCGTCCCCTAATCCTAACCCGTACGCTGACACTAACCCGCGCCCTCACACGTACGCTCCCCCTAAAGCGTTGTCGTACCCTCACCTGGACCCTAAACCGTCCCCGTCCCCTAACCCTAACCCTTGCCCGAACCCTAACCCTAACCCTTCCCCGAAGCCTGACCCTCACCCGTCCCCTAATCCTAACCCGTACGCTGACACTAACCCGCGCCCTCACACGTACGCTCCCCCTAAAGCGTTGTCGTACCCTCACCTGGACTCTAAACCATCCCCGTCCCCTAACCCTAACCCTAGCCCGAACCCTAACCCTAACCCTTCCCCGAAGCCTGACCCTCACCCGTCCCCTAATCCTAACCCGTACGCTGACACTAACCCGCGCCCTCACACGTACGCTCCCCCTAAAGCGTGGTCGTACCCTCACCTGGACCCTAAACCTTCCCCGTCCCCTAACCCTAACCCTAGACCGAACCCTAACCCTAACCCTTCCCCGAAGCCTGACCCTCACCCGTCCCCTAATCCTAACCCGTACGCTGACACTAACCCGCGCCCTCACACGTACGCTCCCCCTAAAGCGTTGTCGTACCCTCACCTGGACCCTAAACCGTCCCCGTTTCCTAACCCTAACCCTAGCCCGAACCCTAACCCTAACCCTTCCCCAAGCCTGACCCTCACCCGTCCCCTAATCCTAACCCGTACGCTGACACTAACACGCGCCCTCACACGTACGCTCCCCCTAAAGCGTTGTCGTACCCTCACCTGGACCCTAAACCGTCCCCGTCCCCTAACCCTAACCTTAGCCCGAACCCTAACCCTAACCCTTCCGCGAAGCCTGACCCTCACCCTTCCCCTAATCCTAACCCGTACGCTGACACTAACCCGCGCCCTCACACGTACCCTCCCCCTAGAGCGTTGTCGTACCGTCATCTGGACCCTAAACCGTCCCCGTCCCCTAACCCTAACCCTAGCCCGAACCTTAAACCTAACCCTTCCCCGAAGCCTGACCCTCACCCGTCCCCTAATCCTAACCCGTACGCTGACACTAACCCGCGCCCTCACACGTACGCTCCCCCTAAAGCGTTGTCGTACCCTCACCTGGACCCTAAACCGTCCCCGTCCCCTAACCCTAAACCTAGCCCGAACCCTAACCCTAACCCTTCCCCGAAGCCTGACCCTCACCCGTCCCCTAATCCTAACCCGTACGCTGACACTAAGCCGCGCCCTCACACGTACGCTCCCCCTAAGGCGTTGTCGTACCCTCACCTGGACCCTAAACCGTCCCCGTCCCCTAACCCTAACCCTAGCCCGAACCCTAACCCTAACCCTTCCGCGAAGCCTGACCCTCACCCTTCCCCTAATCCTAACCCGTATGCTGACACTAACCCGCGCCCTCACCCGTACGCTCCCCCTAAAGCGTTGTCGTACCCTCACCTGGACCCTAAACCGTCCCCGTCCC